>NW_026716053.1:0-56514 GCF_029784015.1 Lycium ferocissimum
GTTTCTTCTAATTGCAACCCGAGTTTAATGCCTTCAATCGTGTGCCCCTGGTGGATTTAAGATTGGTAAACATTCAAATTCTTTCACCAATTCGATTCCTTGAGTTATTACCCTTTCAATTTCCTCGTAGAATATTAGCCGAGTTATCTCAAATTGTACGCTACTAGAACTAATTTCGCGTATGATTATTCATACTGATAAAGTCCATACTGAAGCGATAATGTAGTTATAATAATTTTTTAAGTTGAGGGTTACTCTATTTTAAATAAATACTCCTCATTTTACGGTTGGCATAGATTTCTACAAGATAAGTTGTTCCAAATCAATCGAAGAATTTTTCTCTATTTCACTGACCTAATTTTATAAGTTGCGGTACCTATGTCCTGGTTACTTGCTCAATTTATGAATACTTTGACTTCTGCAAGTTCGACTACCAAGTCTATTTCATGTGCTTATCTTCCCGTGCGCCTTTGCCAGCCCATGCTGTTCGGGGATGAACGGTTGTTTAATTGGTATTTGATGTAATGACCCGTTTAATTGTTACTTTGACTTTCGAAAAATTCGCGACCTAGACCCCCTTAAAAACACCTCCGGATCTTTACGCTCTTAAATCACTAACTTGATCTGACCAATCGTGCGAGTCACATGTAAAATATTAAATTTGGGCCATTGAGCCCGGTTATCTTTTGCTATAGCGACAGTCTTGCCACCCCAGCACTGGCGCAACAGCGGCATGAAGCTCCGCTGAAGCGAAGGTGCAGGATTATTAATAGATCATCCCAGCAGTGGGGCTACCGCTGAAGCGGTGCCGCCACAACGACTGTTTGACCGTCACAGCGGTTGACGGGCAGTTATTTCCCTATTTAAACCCATTTGTTGACTTGACCTAATATTCAATTCCCAAAATCTGCAGCCGCCCACAGAGAGAATTCCAGCCCTAGAGACTAAAATGTTGGGAAGGTAACTCTCTAAAACCCCCATTCCATCCTTCTTTAATTCCCTCTTTCTCCTGCACTATTTGTGATTATGGTAGAATGCTAAATGAGGGTTCTTTCCTAAATCTTATAAGACCCTTTGGGTAAATGTGATAATGATTGACCTAGAATAATCAGTAACTTCAAGATAGTTCTTTCATTGCAAAGCTAAACTAAATAGCAAGTTCTAAGCCTAAATCTTCTATTTTTCTAAATGAGTTACTTTGTTAGAGGCTCATAATGTCTTAAGAGAAGAAGTAAGATAAGTTTGATCTAGGTAACCTTGTGTTCCATAAATGAGGGTAATAGCATAAACAAGAATCTAGATTGAGTATTTTAGAAATGACAATTTTACCCCTATGACCCCGGTATTCCTCAATTGTCTCTCACTCAAATGCATCCATCGTTCTTAGACCTTCCGGACCTACAAGTTAACTACGAAGATGGAAGATGGAATCCAAGTGGATGTTCGCGCACCTGTTCGGCCCTGAGGTAGGTTACGGCTTCCTTTCCTCGGTAGACTCCGGTTAGACTTACGTATACGCGTATTAGATGAAGCGAAGAATGCATGTATAGGATTTCAAAGATTGGGATTGAAACCTAGGTTGGTACTGTTATGTGATTTATGTGCTCGGGCTTGTGGCCTGTAGACTTTCTAGGTTCATGTGTTGGCGTTTCCTTGCATACTAGTGGAATCTATGTGACTTAGGAGGGTAGTTGTATGGCACTTGTCTTATACGTTCCGTTGATAAGGATTTCTTGTATGACGTGCATAATCAAGTCATATGTTTATTAATATTGAATCATATTTGCGTACTAAAGATGATAAACAAGTTAATAGAACATGGAATGATTCTATACTAGATACTTAGTGGTTGACCTAATGAGTTAGAAAGTGTATTTTATCATGTATCGATGTTGTAAGGAATAAAGGGATGATGTGGTGTTGTTGATGTATCTTGATCTATTTACTTGATTCGTTGACCTATGAGACATTGGTAATTTATGGTTAGTGATATCATGGATTTGATATTGCGGTACTTACTCGCTCGATACTGAAATGAGAATGGTGATTCATTGTGGCTTATTGCGTAGCCTTAATGTTGATGTTACTTGTGTGCCATGTGTGGTATTATTTATGATTACATTGGTTGTTGATATCACATTTCATCATATTCATACGCATTTCCATGATACATTAACATATGCATGGTTGCGTGCGATGATGATATGTGAGAGAGTGTAGCCTCCGAGGTTTCTGCCAGAGAGCATAAAAGAGAGATGAGTGTTCATCGCTCGAGGTTTCTTGCCGTGGGAACGATGGAGTGTCTGATGCCTGAGGTATTTCTTTTGGGATAGTAAGAGTGTGCTCGTGATCCCAGGTCATATTCCAGAGCGAGTGGTACATGGACTTTGCGGGTCCCCCATAGGTCATGATCGTCGAGACGTGGAGTCATTCCGTCCGGGACATGTTGTACAAAGTTGCGTATGCATAGCATTCATCCTACATACATTATTGCATTGCATTGTATCTTGGTTTCTGTTGGTTGTTGTGATACTACTATGATGTACTGATTCGAAGTACTATACTGAGACCTGGCGCAGTTGGGTTTAGTTGTTATAACTATAGGCCATGATCTTGAATTACTTATATTGATACTAGTTGTCCCTATTGTATATGTTTGGTTTCCTAATTTCAGGCTAATAATGAATATCAAAATGACGTGATAACTTCCTGATTCTAAGAGTGAATAGTGCAAATGGTAATTGACTTGTGATACTTGAGCAGATTTGTCTATTGCATGGTAGATGATTAGAAGGCAGTATAATGTAAGTTAGGTAAATGAATCCTTAAGAATGAGCTTTGTAGAATAAGAACCGTATATTTGTTGAGGTGAGTGGTATGTGGTATGTGGTATGTGTTGTTGATTTAGTTATCTACTATGCTTATTTGTAGATTCTATTACCGTTATGTTCTTCTAACCATTGTCGGCCTATGATGCTTACCGTACTAGTGTTGTACTCGATACTACCCTTGCCGCACTGCTTTTTGGGGTGTAGAGTTTTCAAGATATTGATTTGACCGAAGTTTTCCGGAAGATGCACGGTGCCTATCTTGAAGGCCTCCATCATTCTCATTCTGAGATGGAGACTGAGTCTTAGATTTATAGTTGTATTCAGTATTCAAATCTTAGCTGCTGTTGTACTAGTCTAGAACAAGACATGGGAAAATGAGTCGATGTATTGTCAAACCGATATATATATATATCGGTTTGACTTCCGCTTTGATTATAATATATCCTGAAAGATAGTGAATTCCATTATTTACTTGTTTATGGAATTGTTTTGGGTTTTAAGGATTCGCCTACCGAGATGGGAATGGTAGGTGCCCGCGCGATTATAAAATGGGTCGTGATAGAGCCGTTTGGATTGGCTTATAAGTTCGAAAACATCTTATAAGTTGTTTTAAAACTTTTTGAGTGTTTGGGTGGCCTTGACTTAAAGTCATTTTGTGCTTAAAATAAGCCCAAAAAAATAATTGAGCCCGTTTGACTTAGCTTATCTAAAGCAACTTATAAGCTGAAAATAGCTTATAAGCCAAACAAATTAAGTTGGGCTACCCCAACTTATTATTATTATTATTATTATTTTTGGCTTATAATCTGTTTTCAGCTTATAGGCTACTTTTTTTAAGCCCGTCCAAACAGGCTCAGAGAAAAGTTCTCCTATTTTCTAGTGTCATTTTGTCTTGTAAAGTAATTGTGATAATAAAGGGTAGATCTTGTGTAACTATATGTTTAAAAGAGTCTCTATGACTCAGATGATGCATTAATGAAATTTCCTTTTTTATGTTAACAATATCTCTTTCTATGACTATTTACACTGTTGTCTCTTTGACAAATGGTCGGCCAAAAAATTAGCCTGACACTTAATGATTGTCAAAGACTTTTGATAATGACAAAAGGGGGAAATAAAGATAGCCGCTCATATAGTTCAAATGACATACATGTAACAAATCCATGAAATAAGTTTCACAAAGTGTACATGAGGAAATTTATTTAGGACACATTGTAAAGAAACTTATTCTTACTTATAACAAAACGTGGTTCTATTTAGAGCACATCATTATCAGTTATATCCAGTTGCTAATTATTAGGCCACATTATAAAGGAATTGAATCTTATTTATATAAGAACTCGGTCCTGCTTAGAAGCACTGGATAAAAGACAGGGGGATATAAAAGAAGAAGATTGTCCTAAGAAATAAAAGGAAGAACCTGGTCCTTATGCAAAAAAAAAAAAAAAAGGGAGAATGTTTTTTGAGAAAACATATAGACATGTTCAGGTTCATAAAACCTAGCCATCTATAGGATTGCAAAGAGTGAAAGGTAAGCCCTACAGCTGATTAAGTGAGCTTACAAACTTTACTTAGTCAAGAAAAACCTAGCCATTTACTAGGCTGCAATGAATGCAAGGTAGGTCCGAGACCCGATTGAAGAAACAGCGCGAAATCGAGGGTGAAAGAAAGCAAGTTTAACATCTTGCCGAAGTTTGTCAAGATTGGTAAAGCGACCACAACTAAAGAGGTAGTGTTGAACTCATGAAATTTGGTTCTTTGGGAAAGGTGCAGTATATGAACTATGCCTCAGGGGGTAAACACTTATCAAGATCTGATGAGAATTAATGGAGCTGATCAAGTGCACATGAAGACGTATTAAGCCGCTATGGTTAGTCATCATCAAAATAGGGAAAACTGTTGAGATGTTGTGGTCTCAATAATAGCTCAATAGCTTAAATGAAGTTTTGATGATTGGCAAACTATGTACAAAAGAAAATCAAGTACAAGGAAGAATGAAGGAAGATGGAGAAGAACCAGATTCTTAAAAGATCTCCAAAAGGAATTGGTAAAGCAGTCACAACTAAAGAGGAACTAGTCCTTTGAAAGAACAACTAGAGACATTTTAAAATAAGCTATTTCGTGAAGACTTACGAAATTGATGTTTTGACTAATTCCTATTCGATAAGGAACTCGGTTCAACATATGAAAATATTACCATAAATTGAACAGATGGAATTAGCATGGAAGTAGGAAAAGGTTTTTCGAATATGCATGAAGAAGGAAAGAAGGAAATCCATGTCAGACAAGGATTAATTTCGTACAATTAATGGAACCAAGTCTTGGATGGATTTGGAGAATTGTGGGCAGCCATTCACTCTCATAAGTACAACACGTCGAAAGGAAGACAGAGACACATAGAGGTGAGCGAGAGTCACACGCAGTCTCGAAGGAGCCAACTAGAACAACAACAAAGAAATTGTTCCTATTTATCATACTGCTCTTAAGTTCTTGCGGTTCCATCCATTTACATTTCTAGTAATTGTAATAGGTATTAGTGAGTTGAAAAAGACTTCATTAACTGAGTAGAGTGATTGAAGAGAGAGCACAGAGAGTCAATAATTGTGGGAATTGTTGAAGAAGAGAGTTGGGGCAGGGATTGTTTGGAACAGCTCCTTAGGTGTACAAGACATTGCTACCTTAAAAGTTTCACGAGTTTAGTGGCTAGTGCCCGAATTGGGCACCTAAACACAATCACAAATCCGAGTCGCAAATGGATGGCTTATATAGACAAATATCAAACGCCGTCTCATTATACACATCGCAAACATCTCAAACACATATATATATATCAAAAGCCGACAAGGCTATCAAATGGCGCAACGGCCCAAAACATATACAAATGCAAGCCGACGAGGCTGCCACGGCGAACGGGATCGCCGTAACATATATCATACAAACACAACTCGTATGTAACGGGCATAACCCACATACATGTCCACGTATCTCTAAACGTACAACATGGAATCATATGACGGACAGGCCCCGCCGTACCCCCCGAACAAATATATACAAATGCAACGAACGAATATATACCAAAATATGGGCTCCGGAGAAAAAGGAGCACTCCAAATGAGAATAAAGGTGTCCTAAATCGAGTGGATCACCAACCGTGCGTCCGTACTCGCGGCATGAAACGCAACCCCGAAGAAAGGGGGTCGTACGAAATATGTACCGAGTATGCAAAGCGAAAAAAATGTAGTATACAAATCCGAGTAATAATCGAAATAGAGGTATGAAAAGTAATGCATTATCCAAAAATATCAAAATGTTACTTTCAAAATATAAATCATGCATAGGCGTAGAAATATGGTCGCCGCCCGTCGATGGCGCCATAACACAAAGATAACACCGTAAAAGTTTCAAATCTCCGTATCCCCGTCACATATCAACACAAAGATAACGCCATACACAACATAACACCAAATATAAGCGGAACCCGCCCTCGAGCGAGAGCTCGGTGAACCATAAACACAAGATAACACCGGAGTATATCATAATGCGCACGACAATGTAACCGGCCCGGACTCGCGAAAGATATAACGAATGCACGAGCGGAGTCGTGAGGAATCATATGCATAAAATCATTGTCATAAATCCAAAAGATAAGTAAAATAGTCATATTTGAAATCGGAATAATAATTACAACATTTTCTTTCAAAAGTTGTCGAAATTACATAAAGGAACGTCGCGGGACCCACGGACGGGTGTTGACCCGAGTCGGGCCCGCCTATGAAAAACATACTTATCATACATCATACAATCTTCTACGAAAATCTCAAAGCAATCCGAGCTTTTCTATGAAAGTTATGGGCGTTTGTAGTTTTAGAATCGTTAAAGAATAAACTCTTTAAAAACCAAACTTTCATGCAACCTTTACAAATCAATAATTCCAAGGACATAAGGATCAATATTTC
Source organism: Lycium ferocissimum (assembly GCF_029784015.1). Classification (NCBI taxonomy): domain Eukaryota; kingdom Viridiplantae; phylum Streptophyta; class Magnoliopsida; order Solanales; family Solanaceae; genus Lycium; species Lycium ferocissimum. The sequence continues at coordinate 6,788 of NW_026716053.1, forward strand.
ATAACATCAACATATGAATATCAAGAAACAAATGCGTATCATAGACATGCTCGGATTGCGAGAATAGAGTTTCCTCGAGGCTCGTGTCATAGCCTATTTTAACTAAGGCATGCCAAAGAAGGAAGGTTGAGCTTTACATACCTCAAACGCTCTCCAAGATAACCCAAATTCAAGCTAAATCCAACCTACGTCTCGGGCTGCCCAAGATCTACAAACAAGTCATAATATGCCAAACATTAGCTATAGACATTTTGGGCATTTAATTCCAATTTAGCCCTTAATTCTACAGAAATTTGGGCAGCATTTCCCCTGTAAATAGGCCACCCCGAGAATTTAACTCGGCCAAATCAATCAACAACAACAACAACAACCAACCTAGCAACATCAATAACCAATCCGGAAGGCAATATAACATTAATAACTCTCTTTTCCATCATTCAACAACATTCATAAATTCAATTCAACGGCTTACCTTCAAGCCAACATCGATGCTTATACATTCAAATACTAATCCGAACCCATACCAACAATATTTAAAGACATTTTAAACAATTCATACAACATTTCCAACAATCCAACAATTTCTCCAATTCACCCGAAATCAGTCCCCAAACCCGAGAACCTCACTTTAACACATTCCTCATTTTCAAATCATGATTTGCATCCACAATTCACATTCTAACAATGCTATTCTCATCAATATACAAATTACATTAAATGTACAATAGCCTCCAATTCAGTCCGCAACAATTACAACATCAATTTGAGTCATTAAACATTCATTTCCAACATAGAATTCATAACGACAACAACTAAAACGATAAGCAATATTAATGCGTTCATTGTCATGTAATATGACCCATTTTTCGGCCAACATACCAACATACATATATGGATAATTCTCATTCATTTCTTCACCCTACAATGATCACAACATGCTAACTAAGCTTTAATTCATAGCTTCAACACAACACAACACACACCCACTTGCACGGCTAGCACACCATGCACACAACTCACTTCCAACATACTATTTTTCATGATTTTCATCCATTTTAACATACTACAACATACATACAACCTTTATAACACATAAAACATGATAAATTCTTACCTTTTTCCTTCCACTTCCCAAGAGGCTAGGGTTTGCGATAATGAAAACTAGCGGGTTGATCGCTCCAACGACACTTCCACGCTACTTAGGGACCTCAAAATAGTGGGTTTGCATCAAAGAAATAATTTTGGAAGGCTAGAAATGAATCTTGGTTTTTGGACTCCTTGGCCGAGAGCCTCTTTTTGGTTCTTCAACTTCTTGGTGTTTTTTTTTTTTCTAAGTGTTGTGAATGTAAGAGATGAAGTAGTTGTCATCTTTTGTGCTTATAATATGAAGTGCACAATGTGTCCCTTGGCCCACACAAGTGTTGGACCAATTAAAATTGTCCACAAATTGTGTGGGCCAACACCCACACCACACGGCCACAACATGGAAAAATGGATGATTTTCAACTTCCATTTATTCACTTTTGGTCCCAAATTTTCCTAATTGTTCCATGCCAACAAATTCATGAACAACTTATGTCTCAAAATAAAATCGAAGGTCAAAAATCCCGACTTTGTATCCCGGAATAGTTTTGTCCTTAACTTATCATAATTAATCCGGATTGTTCCAATGTACAAAAATACGGGATATAACATCCTCCCCCCCTTTAGAACATTCGTCCTCGAATGTTGGATTAACATTACGGGATCTTATAAGCAATTTGGGGGAGTTTCTTTTTTCAACTATCACAACAATTATTCATTGATCAACAATTCATTTATCAAACCACAAAGTCAAGTAGAGAATTTGGATTACCTGTAGGCACTGGAAACAAGTGAGGATACTTCTTCTTCATCTGCTCCTCTTCCTCCCAGTCACTTCCTCTCGGTTATTATTCGCCACAAACACTTTAACAGAAGCCACATCTTTGTTCCGCAACTTTCTTACCTGACGATCCAATATGGCTATAGGCTGCTCCTCATAAGATAGCTCCTCTGTGACCTGAATATCATCTACAGGAAATATTCTGGAGGGGTCACCAATACATTTACGAAGCATAGAAACATGAAATACCGGATGTACTGCTCCCAAATCAGCTGGCAGATCTAACTCGTAGGCAACCTTGCCTATTTTACGAATAATCTGATAAGGCCCAATATATCTCGACCGAGCTTCCCTTTCTTGCCGAATCTCATAACACCTTTCATAGGTGACACTTTCAAGAAAACCCAATCACCGCCTCCGAAACTCTAAATGTCGACGACGATTATCTGCATATGATTTCTGTCGACTCTGGGCCGCTAACAATCGCTCCCGAATGAGTTTCACCTTATCCACTGCCTGCTGGACCACATCTGGGCCAATCAACTCAGTCTCCCCAACATCAAACCAACCGATCGGTGACCTACACTTTCTGCCATACAACGCCTCGTACGGTGCCATCTGAATACTGGAGTGGTAGTTGTTATTATAAGCAAATTCAACAAGCGGAAAATGGTCATCCTAGCTACCTCTGAAATCAATAACACAAGCCCGCAACATATCTTCTAATGTCTGAATAGTGCGCTTGGCCTGTCCGTCAGACTGGGGATGGAATGCTGTACTGAGACTCACCTGCGTCCCCAATCCTCGCCCGAAAGGATCTCCGAAATTAGCCGTGAACCGGGCACCTCTATCGGAGATAATAGATATGGGAACTCCATGAAGTCGCACAATCTCCTTAATATATAACCTGGCATAATCCTCAGCCGAGTAGGTAGTCCGGACCGGAAGAAAAGGGGCTGATTTTGTCAGCCGATCAACAATAACCCAAATGGAATCATACCTCCGTGGAGTGCGAGGTAAACCCGTAATAAAATCCATATTAATGATCTCCCACTTCCACGACGGTATCTCCATCTCCTGTAATAGCCCACCGGGCTTCTGGTGCTCAATCTTAACCTGCTGACAATTCGGACACCGAGCGACGAACTCTGCTATGTCTCTTTTCATACCATCCCACCAATATAAGCATCTGAGATCATGATACATCTTCGTCGACCCTGGGTGAACAGAATAACGGGCATAATGTGCCTCGCCCATAACCTGTCGCCGCAGCCCTGCAACGTCAGGTACACACAATCTGCCCCTGTGTAATAATACTCCATCGGATGTAAGCTCGAACGGGGTCCTTTCCTTCTCAAGGGCTGTGTCTCTGTACTGTACGTAATAGGATCCTCATACCGATGCCGCTTAATATCTTCTCGTAATAGAGGATTCGCAATACCTCGAACGTAAACCCCAACATCTCCGTAATCGCCCAAACGAACTCCAAGACTAGCCAACTGATGGATCTCGCGAACCATTCTTTCCTCTCCGATGGCACATCCGCTAGGCTGCCCATAGACTTGCGACTAAGTGCATCCGCCACAACATTAGCTTTCCCCGGATGGTAGAGAATATCAACATCATAATCTTTCAAAGAACTCTAACCACCTCCGCTCGCCGCAAGTTCACTCTCCTTCGTTTAAAGATGTACCGGAGGCTCTTATGATCCGTATAAATATCAACGTGAACACCATATAAATAATGTCTCCACATCTTCAAAGCATGAATAACCGCGGCCAGCTCCAAATCGTGAGTAGGATAATTCTTTTCATGTTTTTTCCGAGCTGCCGGGAAGCATAAGCTATCACCCTGCCGTGCTGCATCAACACACACCCCAAACCAATACCAGAGGCATCACAATAAATCACATACCCATCCGGGACCCTCGGGAAGAGTCGACCGGAGCCGTAGTCAACTCTCTTTCAAAGAATCGGAAGCTACGCTCGCAAGCATCCGACCACCGAAACTTAGCTCCCTTCCGAGTCACCCTTGTCAAAGGCGCCGAAATCGAAGCAAATTTCTCTACGAATCTCCCGTAATAACCGGCCAATCCCTGTAAAAGCTACGCACCTCGTCGGCGTCGTAGGCCTAGGCCAATTCTTTACGGCCTCAATCTTCTGGGTATCCACCCGGATGCCATCAGCCCCAATAATATGTCCCAGAAATGCCACTGAAGTCAGCCAGAATTCACACTTAGAAAATTTAGCATACAACTTCTGGTGCCGAAGTGTGCCAAGTACCGTCCTCAAATGATCTGCATGTTCTCGCTTTCGATCGAGAATAAACCGTAATGTCATCAATAAACACAATCACGAACATATCTAAGAACGGTCCGAATACCCGATTCATCGTGTCCATAAATACGTCGGGGCATTAGTCGCCCCAAAAGACATCACTCGAATTCATAGTGCCCATATCGGGTCCCGAATGCCGTCTTGGGAATATCACCTCTCGTACCCGTACCGATGATAGCCTCGACCGCAGTCTATCTTCGAGAAACACCGGCACCCCGCAACCGATCAAACAAATCATCAATCCCGGGGAGGGGATATTTATTCTTGATGGTTACCTTATTCAAAAGTTTCGGTAATCAATGCACATCCGCCGATCCATCCTTCTTTCTCACAAACAATACCGGCGCTCCCCAGTGGTGATGTATCGGGCCTAATAAAGCCCTTCTCTAATAAATCTCTCACCGCTCTTTCAATTCTTTCAATTCCGCAGTGCCATTTCGTACGGAGGAATAGAGATAGGCTGAGTATCTGGCAACAAATCAATAGCAAACTCTATCTCCCGCTCGGGGGGAAGACCTGGAAGCTCATCTGGGAATACATCTAAGAACTCATTAACCACTGGAACTGACTGAAGAGTCGGTGCCTCTGCTTCTAAATCATGAACACGGACCGATGATAAATATACCCTTTTTTCGATCATTTTTCTTGCCTTGAGGTATGAAATAAACTTACCCCTCGGCGATGTCCGTATTACCTCCGCCCATTCTATAACCGGTTCCCCCGGAAACCGGAAACGGACTATCTTCTTTTGACAATCAACATTAGCATAACAAGAAGCTAGCCAATCCATACCCATAATCACATCGAACTCACCATATCTAACTCTACCAAATCGGCCTTAGTACAAACGTCACGTATAATCACCGAACAATCTCTATAAACCGACCGGCTATAATGTAATCCCCTACCGGTGTAGCTACCTCAAAGGGCTCTATCGGCTCGTATTCTATCCCAATTTTATTAGCAACAAGGGGAGAAATATATGATAATGTAGAACCAGGATCAATCGTTGCATACACATCTCGAGAGAAAACCAAGAATATACCCGTGACGACATTAGGCGACGCCTCCCGGTCCCGTCGGGCCGGCACAATGCATAAATGCGGTTCGAAGGACCGCTAGAACCAGAACTCCACCACGACCCCCTCGCCTCGGCCCGCCGATGCCGGCATACCCTCGCGCCCCCGCAGGCGCATAGATACCGAGGATGAAGATGAACCACCGGCCGACCCGTAGACCGAGCCGCGCCGCCCGCACCACCTCTAACCGACAATCTCTCATCGATGGCCCCCGACGGCCGCAAGTAAAGCACGCACCGATAGCTCGAAAACACTCTCCAGGGTGCCGTCTCCCACAAAGGGGAACACGGAGGTCCGGGTGGTCTCATCCGACCGCCGGACCTCCGTCCAACCGTGAGCCTCGAAACCCGGAGCTCGGCCCGCCCCCGAATAACCCGCACCCTCTCGATCTCCGCCGGTAAACCGCGGGGGTGTGCCCCGTGGCCGGGCCGGGGAGGATATCCGCCCGCCGCCGCCGAGGCCGCTCGCTCGAAAATCCCCGAATACCCGCATGATCTAGCCCTTCGGGCCGGCCCCCGTCATCAACCCTATCAGCCGGCGCCCTCTCGCGTCCGTCCTCCATGCCCCGGGCGGGCCCGTATACGGCAATATCCATACCGGCCGGGCCGCCATCACCAAGCAACTGTCAAAAAGTACCGGTCCAGCCCCCACTATATATCGGTGCATCCGGTCATCATGTCGCAACATATGTAGGCGCATATCCGGCCGCCGAATCGAACTCTAAACCGTACTCCCGGACCGGCTCGCCCTCTCGCTTTAACAAACAGAATCGTCCCCCCGGCTCGCCTCACCTCCGAGGCGAAAATGGGCCAGAAGCCTCCGTAAACTCGCCCCATACGGCCGGAGGGGCACCCTCGCTCTCGGACGCATCCACGACTCATACCAATTAGCCGCTACATCGTGCAACCGGTATGACGCCATCTCAACCGACTCGTCTCGGAAGCACTAATCAATCGCAGGTACGCTGCATCTGTCGGATGAACTCATGAGGGTCCTCTGCGGGCTTTGACCCGAAGAACTCTGGTGGCCCACAAAGTAGAAAATCACGGGCCCTGTGACTGTCGCGCCTGTCTACGCGATCATCCCCTGCTCCCTGTCTGGGGACCTGCCCCGCTACCAACCGAGTCAACAACTGGACTGCCTCTCGTAGGGTCCCATCATCCGCCCCTGGCTGGGGGGCGGAGGCATGTGCACCGGTGCCGCGGAGCCGGCGGTGGAGCCGCCCCGTGCCGCAGCCGTGGTCGCTCCAAATCCCTCCGACACCGGCGGCGTAGCGTAACTAGCCGTCGGAGGCACAATCTCCGGCTCAATCCGAGCACGAGCCCTAGTAGTCATCCGGCTCGGCTGGTCTCACCTGCCGCTGTAGACTTGCCCTTCTGGGCAGCTGTGGCCTTCCTCGGAGGCATCGCTGAAAACAGAACATTTCGTCAGAAAGAGTCATCCTGATAACACAGCTCTATCGCACGATCTAAGATCAGAAAGAAAGACAACATCCTAAATGTCCTGTAGCCTCCTGTTTATAGATGTGGTGCACAACACACCGATAAACAAGACTCTACTAGACACGGTCTGTAGACATTCCGAGGACGAACCGCTCTGATACCACTTCTGTCACGACCCAACCCCGTAGGCCGTGACTAGTGCCCGAATTGGGCACCCAAACACAATCACAAATCCGAGTCGCAAACATATGGCTTATACCGACACAAATATCAAACGCCGTCTCATTATATCAAATCTCAAAACATCTCAAACACAACCATATATATATATATATATCAAAGCCGACAAGGCTATCAAATGGCGCAACGGCCCAAAACATATACAAATGCAAGCCGACGAGGTCGCCACGGCGAACGGGATCGCCCCGTAACATATATCATACAAACACAATCGTACGTAACGGGCATAACCCACATACATGTCCACGTACCTAAACGTACAAACGTAATCATATGACGGGACAGGGCCCCGCCGTACCCCTGAACAAATATATACAAATGCAACGAACGAATATATACCAAAATATGGCTCCGGAAAAAAGGGAGCACTCCAAACAGCAGAAAAGGTGTCCTAAACTGGTGGATCACCAAACTGTGCGTCTGTACCGCGGCATGAAACGCAATTTCGAAGAAAGGGGGTCGCACGAAATATGTACCGAGTATGCAAAGCGTAAAAATGTAGTATACAAACCGAGTCATAATCGAAATAGAGGTAGTATGAAAAGTAAATGCATTTCCAAAATATCAAAATGTTACTTTCAAAATATAAATCATGCATAGTGGCACGTAAAATATGGTCGCCCGCCCGTCGATGGCGCCATAACACAAGATAACACCGTAAAGTTTCAAATCTCCGTATCCCCGTCACATATCACAACACAAGATAACGCCATACACAAGATAACACCAAATAGCGGAACCCGCCCTCGAGCGAGGAGCTCGGTGAACCATAAACACAAGATAACACCGGAGTATATCATAAGTGCGCACGACATGTAACCGGCCCGGACTCGGCGAAAGATATAACGTAATGCACGAGCGGAGTCGTGAGGAATCATATGCATAAAATCATTGTCATAAATCCAAAAGATAAGTAAAATAGTCATATTTGAAATCGGAATAATAATTACAACATTTTCTTTCAAAAGTTGTCGAAATTACATAAAGGAACGTCGCGGGACCCACGGACGAGTGTAGACCCGAGCTGGGCCCGCCTATGGAAAACATACTCATCCTACATCATACAACCTTCTACGAAAATCTCAAAGCAATCCGAGCTTTTTTCGTGAAAGTTATGGGCGTTTGTAGTTTTTGAATCGTTAAAGAATAAACTCTTTAAAAACCAAACTTTCATGCAACCTTTACAAATCAATAATTCCAAGGACAAAGGATCAATATTTCATAACATCAACATATGAATATCAAGAAACAAATGCGTATCATAGACATGCTCGGATTGCGAGAATAGAGTTTCCTCGAAGTTCGTGTCATAGCCTATTTTTAACTAAGGCATGCCAAAGGAAGAAGGTTGAGCTTTACATACCTCAAACGCTCTCCAAGATAACCCAAATTCAAGCTAAATCCAACCTACGTCTCGGGCTGCCCAAGATCTACAAACAAGTCATAATATGCCAAACATTAGCTATAGACATTTTGGGCATTTAATTCCAATTTAGCCCTTAATTCTACAGAAATTTAAAAGCATTTCCCCGTAAATAGGCCACCCCGAGAATTTAACTCGGCCAAATCAATCAACAACAACAACAACAACCAACCTAGCAACATCAATAACCAATCCGAAAGGCAATATAACAATAATAACTCTCTTTTCCATCATTCAACAACATTCATAAATTCAATTCAACGGCTTACCTTCAAGCCAACATCGATGCTTATACATTCAAATACTAACCCGAACCCATACCAACAATATTTAAAGACATTCTAAGCAATTCATACAACATTTCCAACAATCCAACAATTTCTCCAATTCACCCGAAATCAGTCCCCAAACCCGAGAACCTCACTTTAACACATTCCTCATTTTCAAATCATGATTTGCATCCACAATTCACATTCTAACAATGCTATTCTCATCAATATACAAATTACATTAAATGTACAATAACCTCCAAATCAGTCCGCAACAATTACAACATCAATTTGAGTCATTAAACATTCATTTCCAACATAGAATTCATAACGACGACAACTAAAACATTAAGCGATATTAATTCGTTCATTGTCATAATATGACCCATTTTCGGCCAACACTACCATACATACATATAAGATGATTCTCATTCATTTCTTCACACTACAACGATCATAACATGCTAACTAAGCTTTAATTCATAGCTTCAACACAACACAACACACACCCACTTGCACGGCTAGCACACCATGCACACAACTCACTTCCAACATACTATTTTTCATGATTTTCATCCATATTAGCATACTACAACATACATACAACCTTTATAACACATAAAACATAATCAATTCTTATCTTTTCTCCTTCAACTCCACAATAGGCTAGGGTTTGCGATAATGAAAACTAGCGGGTTGATCGCTCCAACAACACTTCCACGCTACTTAGGGACCTCAAAATAGTGGGTTTGCATCAAAAAATAATTTTGGAAGGCTAGAAATGAAGTTCATTTTTTGGACTCCTTGGCCGAGAGCCTCTTTTGTTGTTCTTCAACTTCTTGTCTTTTTTTTTTTCTAAGTGTTGTGAATGAGAATGATGAAGTAGTTGATCATCTTTTGTGCTTATAATATGAAGTGCACAAGTGTCCCTTGGCCCACACAAGTGTTGGACCAATTAAAATTGTCCACAAATTGTGTGGGCCAACTCTCCAACCACACGGCCACAACATGGAAAAAATGGATGATTTTCAACTTTCCATTTATTCCAATTTTGGTCCCAAATTTTCCTAATTGTTCCATAGCCAACAAATTCATGCACAACTTATGTCCCAAAATAAAATCAAAGGTCAAAAATCCCGACTTTGTATCCCGAAATAGTTTTGTCCTTAACTTATCATAATTAATCCGGATTGTTCCAATGTACAAAAATACGGGATATAACATCCTCCCCCCCTTTAGAACATTCGTCCTCGAATGTTAAACTAACCCTACGGGGTCTTATAAGCACTCGGGGGAGTTTCTTTATCAACTATCACAACAACTCATTCATTGATCAACAACTCATTTATCAAACCACATAGTCAAGTGAAGGATTCGGATTACCTGTAGGTACTGGAAATAGGTGAGGATACTTCTTCTTCATTTGCTCCTCAGCTTCCCAGGTCACTTCCTCTCGGTTATTATTCCGCCACAACACTTTAACAGAAGCCACATCTTTGTTCCGCAACTTTCTTACCTGACAATCCAATATGGCTATAGGTCGCTCCTCATAAGATAGCTCCTTCCGTGACCTCGGATATCATCTACAGGAAATATTCCGGGAAGGGTCACCAATACATTTACGAAGCATAGAAACATGGAATACCGGTGTACCGCTCCCAAATCACTGGCAGATCTAACTCATAGGCAACCTTGCCTATTTTACGAACAATCCGATAAGGCCCAATATATCTCGGACCGAGCTTCCTTTCTTGCCGAATCTCATAACACCTTTCATAGGTGACACTTTCAAGAAAACCCAATCACCAATCCGAAACTCTAAATGTCGACGGCGATTATCCGCATATGATTTTCGTCGACTCCGGGGCCGCTAACAATCTCTCCCGAATGAGTTTCACCTTATCCACCGCCCGCCGGACCACATCCGGGCCAATCAACTCGCCTTCCCAACATCAAACCAACCGATCGGTGACCTATACTTTCTGCCATACAACGCCTCGTACGGTGCCAACTGAATACTGGAGTGGTAGCTGTTATTATAAGCAAATTCAACAAGCGGCAAATGATCATCCCATCTACCTCTGAAATCAATAACACAGGCTCGCAACATATCTTCCAGTGTCTGGATAGTGCGCTCGGCCCGTCCGTCGACCGGGGATGGAATGCCGTACCGAGACTCACCCGCGTCCCCAATCCCGCCCGAAATGATCTCCGTAAATTAGCCGTGAATCGGGCACCTCTATCGGAGATAATAGATATGGGAACTCCATGAAGTCGCACAATCTCCTTAATATAAAGCCTGGCATAATCCTCACCGAGTAGGTAGTCCGGACCGGAAGAAAATGGGCTGATTTTGTCAGCCGATCAACAATAACCCAAATGGAATCATACCTCCGTGGAGTGCGAGGTAAACCTGTAATAAAATCCATATTAATGATCTCCCACTTCCACGACGGTATCTCCATCTCCTGCAATAGCCCACCGGGCTTCTGGTGCTCAATCTTAACTTGCTGACAATTCGGACACTGAGCGACGAACTCTGCTATGTCTCTTTTCATACCATCCCACCAATATAAGCATCTGAGATCATGGTACATCTTCGTCGACCCTGGGTGAACCGAATATCGGGCATAATGTGCCTCGCCCATAACCTGTCGCCGCAACCCTGCAACGTCAGTACACATACACCGCCCTCGTGTAATAACACTCCATCGTGTGAAATCTCAAACGGAGTCTTCTCTTCTCGTGCCGGGCCGCATCTCTATTCGTGCGAATAGGATCCTCATACTGATGCCGCTTGATATCTTCTGTAATAGAGGATTCAGCAATACCTCGAACAGAAACCCTATTATCTCCAGAATCAACCAAGCGAACTCCAAGACTAGCCAACTGATGGATCTCGCGAACCATTTCTTTCCTCTCTGATGGCACGTCTGCTAGGCTGCCCATAGACTTGCGACTAAGTGCATCTGCCACAACATTAGCTTTCCCCGGATGGTAGAGAATATCAACATCATAATCTTTCAGCAACTCTAACCACCTCCGCTGCCGCAAGTTCAACTCCTTCTGTTTAAAGATGTATTGGAGGCTCTTATGATCTGTATAAATATCAACGTGAACACCATATAAATAATGTCTCCACATCTTCAAAGCATGAATAACCGCGGCCAGCTCCAAATCGTGAGTAGGATAATTCTTTTCATGTTTCCTGAGCTGCCGGGAAGCATAAGCTATAACCCTGCCGTGCTGCATCAACACACACCTCAAACCAATATCGGAGGCATCACAATAAATCACATAGCCGTCCGGTCCCTCGGGAAGAGTCGAACCGGAGCCGTAGTCAACTTCTCTTTCAAAGCAACTGGAAGCTACGCTCGCAAGCATCGGACCACTGAAACTTAGCTCCCTTCTGAGTCAGCCTTGTCAAAGGCGCTGAAATCGAAGCAAACTTCTCTACGAACCTCTTGTAATAACCGGCCAATCCCAGAAAGCTACGCACCTCAGTCGGCGTCGTAGGCCTAGGCCAATTCTTTACGGCCTCAATCTTCTGGGTATCCACCCGGATGCCATCAGCCCCAATAATATGCCCCAGAAATGCCACTGAAGTAAGCCAGAATTCACACTTAGAAAATTTAGCATACAGCTTCTGGTGCCGAAGTGTGCCAAGTACCGTCCTCAAATGATCTGCATGTTCTGCTTCTGATCGAGAATAAACCAGAATGTCATCAATAAATACTATCACGAACATGTCTAAGAACGGTCTGAATACCCGATTCATCAGGTCCATAAATACGGCTGGGGCATTAGTCGCCCAAAAGACATCACTCGAATTCATAGTGCCCATATCGGGTCCCGAATCTGCCGTCTTGGGAATATCGGCCCTCTCGTACCCGTACTCGATGATAGCCTCGACCGGCAGTCTATCTTCGAGAAACACATGGCACCCTGCAACTGATTAGACAAATCATCAATCCTGGGGAGGGGATATTTATTCTTGATGGTTATCTTATTCAGCTGCCGGTAATCAATGCACATCCGCAGCGACCCATCCTTCTTTCTCACAAACAATGCATGAGATGGTACCCCGGACGCGGGAGGCCTGGACGCAGGCTAATGCTAATGCTAATGCTAATGTTATTGACTATCACACCGTACCTATATGGTAGGGCAACTTATACATTTATGTATATATGATATGATGATGAGTATGAAAGTAAGTCAGCATGTATTACTTCATTTATGATCCAGTCAGTCACAGATTGCTCTTCATTTGATGCCTCTCTATTTCATTGATGTCTTATTACTGTTTATGCTTCACATACTCAGTACAATATTCGTACTGACGTCCTTTTCTTCGGACGCTGTGTTCATGCCCACAGGTAGACAGGGAGGTTATCCAGACTCATAGGAGCTAGCGGCTGACTTGAGGGCACTCCATTTTCCGGAGGTGCCATTGATTATTCTTTTGGTACATATATGTATATATTCATGATTGGGCACGACGGGGTCCTGTCCCGTCCATATGTCTAGTACTCTAGTAGAGGCTCGTAGATACGCAGTGTGGGTAGTATGGTCTCACAGTCTTCTATATGCATGTGCATATTATTTTGATAGCCAAAAGGGTAAGTATACAAAGTAAATATGTTTCAAATGCTAATAGTTTCTATGATTATGAGTATGTATATTATGAATGAGAACAGAATGAGCGGTGTTCGGTGGTTAGCCCCGGATACCCGTCATGGCCCATAGCTCGGGTCGTGACAGCCAAGTTCTTAGTGCTCTACTTGAGAGCTTATTTTGCTTGAATATTGGTTGATACTTGGCTATATCACAAATTTGTGCTTACTTGGCATGGTGGTAGGTTGGTCCACCCTAACACTAACCCTCATCTTTTGAGGACTTGGTTTTTGTTTGTCTCCTTTATGGTTTTGCAAGGTATGGATTCGAGAACGAATCCTTTTCAAGAAGGGGGGGAATGATGCAAGCCGAGTTGCCTCAAGGACATTTCGGGGACCGTCCCATGGAGTCAAAGTGTGGATGATAGCATGGGAGGATGGATTGGAGATGGAAGAGCATTAAAGTGGCCAAACGAGTAAAGGAAGGCTATATTTGCAAAAGCAGCCACTTTCCTAATTCCAAGACTTTCATCCCCACAAGGCTAGCCAAAACAAGGCCCTTGCCTCATTGGAATTTATGTAATAAAGTAGTGTCTTCTTTATTTCATTAGTGTAAATAGCTAGTCTTTTATTTCATTTAGGGGCTTTTGATGTATTGATGAATATTTGAGTGTTTTAGGGTTATCTCTAGAGAGAGAAACTTGTGAGAGTCCTTTGGTAGGCTCTTGTTGATGATTGTTTGTGAGATGATTGGTTGCTTGGGAATTCAATTTTCTTGAGGCCATCCTAAGAGGTTGGTGTTATCTAGAGTGTAATTAGGAGGTCTTGGTTAATGAAGACCCTTGGTTGCCTAATTATGCCTATTTTTGTGTCAATCTATGTATCTTTTCTTTTCCTTTTGTTTATCTTCTTAATTTCCCATTTCTGCGTATCCGTTATTGTATCAATTAATCATATCAATCCTCTTAAAGAGTTAATAAACAAATAAAGCATAAGAGCCAATTGGTGAAAATATTTTCAGTCAATTTTAGGAGTATGTTATTGGGAAAAAAAAACAAATTGACTATCATGTACTTCCAAACCCACAAATAAGAACATATGAGTTAAGAGGAAAATTAATCTTTCTCACCAGAAAAGGATACAAAATTATCCAGAATTATCAAACTAATTCCGTTCTTTAATGTGAGAAAATATCTCCATTTGATATTCAATGTCTTTAAGGCAGACTTCCTTGTAATCTTTTATCAACTAGATAAAGTTTGTGAATCTTTGATCTTGACTTTTCATGATGAAAAAAGATAATCTATGCCAACTTTGTCACTTGCAAGGTTTGCATCTAAAAGTATTCCACTAGATCAAAACTATTAGTTCTTGACGGTCAAATATTTGAGTGTCAACCAGAAATCTGAATAATATTTTTATGAAAGGCTAGGGTGACTTAACAAGTATCTCACAAAATCTGATATAATAATTATTGAAGTAAAATAGAGAGCTAATCATACCTTGGCATTTTTGAATTGTGTACTTACTGATTTTCTTCTTTGCCAGAGAGATATGATGAGCTTACTAGAGTATTCATGTACAATGAATTTTTCATACAAAATCTCTTGAGTACTTCCTTTGAATACTTGGCTTCACTGAAGAACTTCTAATCTAACTTTGCATTATTTGGAACTTGAAGAAGGATGTTAATTCTCCCTCGTAATCATATCAAGTTTGTATACCTTGTAAAATCTTATAGTTCTTTGTGACACCTTCTTGTTAGTACTACATGAATATAAATATATGCAACTATAAAATTACAAAAATGCTTTTTGAAAATTCATTTTTGGAACAAAGAGAAATCAACTTCCCTTATAGTTCTCTTGGGATATATTTGACGAAAAATTCTCCAGTTGTAAAATCATTCAGAGAAATACTTTTGACATGCATTTTATAATAGTTTATAAGCTTTATAATAGGTAATATGCTCATGAAGAATAACTTACTAATAAAAGTCTCAAGAATGAAACAAACCTTCTTGTTGTGAACCTTGGGCTACAAGTTTACCCTTAGTTCTTACAACCTTACCATTTTCATAAGGTTCATCTGAATATCCATAATTGTAGCTCATTTGCCTTGGTGATAAGTTCCCATATGTTATTTCCTTCATTTGCATTCAACTATTCTTGCATTGTTGGAATCTTCCATTTATTTCAATGCTTTATCTCTGGTTAAGCTTGTACATACATATTCATATCAATTGATTGCTTGTTGTCCAGAGTACGCTCTTCATCTTCATGCTCAATTCAATTCAACAAACATTAGTCTAAAGAGAACGTGCATAAAGATCTTTATAACTAATTGTCTAAAATCCATAAGATTTATATGTAGTAAAGACTACAGAATATACAATGAATTTTACCACTCTGTCCTTACCATAACGATAGACATTTGCAACCAAAGGAATGAGAATAATCAACAAGTGATTTTTCTTCCTTTCCATATGTCATAAGAAGAGTTCTTTAAGATAAAAAATCATAACTCATGTAACTTGTGAATAATTATCAATAGTAGAAATACATACCTCTTGTTTTCAAGATTTTGAATATATTCATATGAAGAGGTTATGAAGACCTCGAGTTATACAATGTTCTTGATCTTTGAATGAGGCGTTATTATTCTTACTAAGAAAACAAATATCATACGTCTGATTCCTTCAAGAATGATCTCAAACCACATATATATGAATCAAATTCGTATGATATCAACAAATATTGCATGCTTGCTTGTCCGAATAACGTATGACTGATGCAAGCCGAGTTGCCTCAAAGACATTTAGGGGACTGTCCCGTGGAGTCAAAGTGTGGATGATAGCATGGGAGGACGGATTGGAGATGGAAGAGCATTAAAGTGGCCAAACGAGTAAAGGAATGCTATATTTGCAAAAGTAGCCACTTTCCTAATTCCAAGACTTTCATCCCCACAAGGTTAGCCAAACAAGGCCCTTGCCTCATTAATGGCATTTATGTAATAAAGTAGTGTCTTCTTTATTTCACTAGTATAAATAGCTAGTCTTTTATTTCATTTAGGGGCTTTTGATGAATTGATAAATGGTTGAGTGTTTTAGGGTTATTTCTAGAGAGAGAAACTTGTGAGAGTCCTTTGGTAGGCTCTTGTTGATGATTTTTTGTGAGAGGATTGGTTGCTTGAGGTCATTCTAAGAGGTTGGTGCTATCTAGAGTGTAATTAGGAGGTCTTGGTTATTGAAGAACCTTGGTTGCCTAATTGTCCCTATTTTTATGTCAATCTATCTATCTTTTCTTTTCTTTTTGTTTATCTTCTTAGTTTCTCATTTCCATGTATCCGTTATTGTATCATTAATAGTTATCTTTCTCAAACTAGAGAGAAATTCCTTCTTATCAAATTGAATTTTTAATGGGAATTTCTCAAACACTCTCAGTCGACTTGTATTGATCACTAGATTTGGTAGATCTAACATGTGCTAATTGCTATTTTCTATGTAATATATTGAGATTTGATTAGTCGATACTTTTTCTATAAGTGGTTGACTATATTTTCTATTTCACCCTTTTGATGATGCCAAAAGGGGGAGAAGTTTTCCTGTACAAAACGTTCGCTTTGTTGGTATCTTTAGACAGGAAATGCACAAGAAGAGGAGAAAACATAAAGTGAGGGGGGAGCCACTCCTTCAAGTTGTGCTTCAAGAGTCAAGGAACATACATTCCGGGGAAGTTCACTAATTCAGGGAAGTTCACATCCTTCTAATCATCCTTGATTCTGTCTTTTATTAAAATTGAAAGTTTTGTACTCAATGGTTTTCCAAGTCCAAGGTTTCACCTATTAATTTTGATGATAAAAAACCAACATAAGTTTTAATAAAATAACATTTACTTGTGGTAAATTTATTTTTGGTACAGGTTTGTTTGATGAAGAAGGATCCGGTGAAGAGCAAATCTAGAAAAGAAGCTATTATGAGATGGAATTATGGTAGAAGATGCGAAAGAAAAAGACTTACTCAAATCAAGGTGCAGGAATTATGGGAAGAATATTTACTACGATCCTATGGAAGGAAAATATTCTACAAAAGGAAGAGATCAAGATCGATTTGGTACTTAAGGAAGCTCCAAAATCTATGGAGTTTCAACATATGCCAGAAGTACTAGGTTTACAAAAGAGTCCGCATTCAGAGTGATCAAAATCCAATTTCAAGAAGATGAATGTGACTGCATTCAAAATAATAGAAATCAAGATCCTAGGTGAAATGAAGAGGATCTTGAAATTCTCTTGGGTTGCCTAAATAAGAGCTCTTGCCTGTACAAGCCAGAAGAAGAGTGCAAGAAATTATTGGGGAGAATATCAGTTATTTTAGAAAGAAATATATTCAAATTTGAATACACTTGCTACAACTCTGAAAGGAAGATGTTGGATTTACACTACAAAATTATGGAAACATGAAATACTGGAGAATATAGTTTTGGTGCTCAAAAGAAAGAAAATATTCAAGGCTATTATTGAGTCCAAGGCTGGACAATATAATATACAAGTATATTTTCAAATATGATCAAAAGGTACAGTATTAAGGAATTAATGGAAGGTGTAAGAATGGTAAAAGATACCCAAAAGGAACAGTATCAAAATCCATTAAATGTGCCAAAGTCAGATTTGCATATTATCACTTCCAATGACTAAAAGACAAGGGAGATTCATTAGATCATTTAAGGAAAAGATCTATAGAATCTTCAAGAATCTATATGCTGACTCTTACAGTTGTGAAAAGTAATTCCACTAAGGAGCAGCGTGAAGATATCATGTGCACAAAAGGAAAAGTCAAGAAAATCTTCAACGAATATTCAGCTACGTACAAGTGGAAGACATGATCCAAAATTAGAAGACTACATTTATGAAGAGCAATGGCTAGAATATTCATAGACCGTGCATAAAAGGAGAAGACTCTACAACAGTCAAAGTATGCAGCCACTTATACTTTCGTCTCAACGTTCTTTGCTCTACTTTTCATAAGCATTGTAATCCTGAATGACTTACTGTGTAAACAAAAAAGAGAGGAGAGATATAATATAGTTGTTGAGGCTTTGTATTGAGAGGTTCTGTCATTGTTCGTTTCTTTGTTGAGCGAGTGAAAAACCAACTTTGTGCGTTTTTGGTGAGGTTGTCAAAACCAACCGTTGTTCGTTGTTAGTGAGCGAGTGAAAAATAACCTTGTAAACGTTGGTGGTGAATGAGGAAAACCTCAAAGGCTGTACTCAACTCCAACTACAAAGAGCTTAAAGAGATAACCCCTGATACAAGCCGAGCTTCATCAAGAATATCCATTTCAAGCCGAGCTAGGGATCACGTCTTTGGAGACTTACTAGGTGTTTGGATTGAAGGCATGAAGCTCAAGAATATGCTAAAATGGAAGTATAGGCCTCATTTGGATGAAGTAGGGAGAACAAGGCCTTTCTCATCTTTTGAGAAGACTACTAACCAAACAAGGCCCTTACTTCATTAAGGGTATTATTGTAATAGCCATAGTAGTCTTCCTTTTCTATCTAGTATAAATACTATCTTAGTTTATTTCATTTGGTAGACTTTTATGATATGAATTATTGAAATTGTGAAATTGTAAGACTCCATTGGGATCATGAGAGATGAGAGCTTGTTGAAGCTTTTGGTTGAATTCTTTGTTGAGAAGGTTGGTTGCTTGGGACTTTGTTTCCCTTGAGGTCACCTTAAGAATTTGGTGTTTCTTTTGATGATAATTTAGAGGTCTTAGTTTTATATAACTTTGGTTGCTAAATTGAATCTTAAGTTGTGTCAAATTATCTATCTTTTCTTTTCCTTTTGTTTATCTTTTTAATTTCTCGTTTCCGCGTATCCGTTATTGTATCAATTGGTATCAGAGTTTAGCTTAGGTTTTTTCCAACAAATCTAGTCTTGCGTTTTTGATTCAACAAAAAAAAAAATCGAAATTCAAAAAAAAAAAAAAAATCTGAAATTCGAAAATTCAAATTCGTGTTTGATCTGTCCTTGTTTGTTGTTTTTGACACTAGATTTGAGTTCCCTAGTGTTTTTTGAGTCTAGATCTTGAGTTTCAAGTTATTTGGAGTCATATTGAGTCATTCACCATTGTTGGAGCTTGAAGGTTTTAGAACTTGAATGTGGTTTTGAAGAGGAAGTAGAAATTAGAGCTTGAAAATCATTGGGTTGTATTCTCCTGGTGAAGAAGGTTAAGAATCCAAAATTTGAAGTAATTTGGAGTGTTTTTGAAGAATCTACCATTTTTGGTATTTGAAGATTTGAAGAACTCAAGAACTTGAAAAGTGGGTCTTATGATTTGGTTGAAATTGAAGGTTGAAATCTATTGGGTTTTGTTCTCTACATCAAAGAGAACTTAAATCCGAAATTTGAGCTAATTTGGAGTTGGTTTGAGGGTAGTTGAATTTTTGAATTGTTCTTGTGTTTTTGAAGACCTTCAAATCTTCATAAGGAAGAAGACTCTCCAAAGGGCTATTTGATCCAAAAGTTGCCAAATAAAGTTGTGAAAAAAGTGTTTGTGGGCCCAAGTAAGTAAAAAAAAAAATCAGAAATACTTACTCTAAATTTCTGATTTTTCAAAAAAAAAAAAAAAAAGTGCCACATCAGCGATGATGTCAGCAGTCTGACGCGCCTCTGACGGGCGCGTGGGGGCCAAATTCAGAGAGTGGGAGTTTTTGACACTTAGAAAAAATTTCTAAGTGTTGGCAGATTTTGGTCCAACTTTGAGAGGGCATATCTTGGTGTGTATAAGGAGTTACGGGACCCATAATATATGTAAATTCAAGTTCAGAGAGTCTACTTTCCGAATCAATAAGCCGTTCATCAACCAGAGGTCTGTAGAAAAAGTTATAGGCGTTATAAAATATGCTGCAAGCTGTTCCGAATTTCTAAGTGTTGGTCAAAACTTCCAAAAATTTGTCTAAGTGTTTGGCTAAGGTTTGCTCACTTATTCTTCTCATTTCTTTGATTCTCCTAGATAATTAACAACTAGTAATTGATTCTTACTTGGTTGTTAATTAGTTCTTGAGTCCTTTCTTTCAAGCCAATTCTTTTCGTTCTTTTCTCGTTTTACAACTTCATCGTTAATTTCTTGATTCAAGTGCGTTTGCTTTAAATTGAGTCGTCCTTTCTTTCTTCGAGTCGATAAGAATCCACTCTTGACCCCGAGTAGTGAACGGGACCTTGTGACCCAACCGGATTAACAAGCATACAACCATTAGCCGAAGCAATTTGTGAGGCATTCAAAAGGTGCGCATACTTGAGCGTTTGGTGAGTTATTTTTAACTAACGTAACATGTTTGCTTGCTTTGTTGAGTTTCTTAAATAGGTACTAATGACTAACCAAGGTGGAGAAATGCAAGTTCCCATCGGGGAACCTACAATTGTTGATTTGATGAGGTTGTTGCATTATATGAACAACAAGGTAGGGAGATTGAATAGTCAAATGGATCACCTGAATAGTCAATTGGATCACCTAGAGAGTAGGATAGAAATTGCGGAATGCAAGGAGAAACGACGAAGAGAGCGTGATTGGTTTGAAACTCATGGAACTACCTATGAAAGAGAGGGACACAAGTATGTAGTGGACAATTGTGGGAGTCTTCTCTTTCCACAACCTATTCCACAAGAGACAATGAATGCAAGGTTGCAAAAATCTTCTCCCATGGAAACCTTTTCAACTAAAGAAGATTCTTCATGTGAACTTCAAGGTACGATAGCTAAACTCAACACTTCCAACTCTTTGAATGCACAAGTTTGTGATGTGAGTGTGAGTAGTAGCTTGTCGTTGTGTGACTTTAATGATTCCTTACCATGTGATGATAATGTCATTGTTGAAAGTGTCCCTACACTAGTTGATCCTTTAGATGACCGAATTGATTCTTCTTGCAAGATTGATTTGTGTCCACCTAGTGTTGACACTTGTGCTTTGAATGAAAATACATTATCATGTGATCAACTAGTGTGTAATGTTAGTCCACTAGTCGAAGAATTTTGTGATGTGATTAATGAATCTCCGATTAGTGATGATGTGGTTCTAGTTGATCATTTGAATGAGTGTGACACCCCACCCTTGTTTGATGAATGTGGAAATGAGTCTCTTAGCTTTATCTTTGTGTCGAGTGATGAGACTCCTGTTTGTGATGGTGATGTGTGTCATGTGGATAGTCATGTAAATGAAGGTGCTTTGAAAAATGACATTTGTCTTTTTGAGAATGAAATTACATGCTTCGGCTTACCATTGTTCATTGATTATTCTCTCTTTAAAGATAATGTCTTATTTGATGATAACATGACTAATGAGAGTGAAGTGCCTAGTGGAATGTATTGTAATGTTGAAAATGTAGCCACTTTTGGGGACTACATGGTATTTGAAAATCCACTATGGAATGACGACGCTCTTCGCTATGATAGAAAACTCCCCTTGGGAAATGATAATACACTTGTGGTGAAGGAGTGTTTTGAAAAGAGAGGTGATACTTGCTTGCAAAGTGTTAACTCTTCCTCGTGTGTTCCGAGTCTTAGTAGTATGCTTGATCATGTACTTGAATTTAATAGTGAAGCTACATGTGAGGACACTATAGATGAAGTTGTTTTGTGTGAAACCTTTCTTTACTATCTATTCGCATATGATGACATTCATGCTTGTGTTAGGGGTGCATCTTATGTTGGGAGGGGGTCTAATGGGGTAGATAGTCGTTCTCTTGGCCACGATGTGTGGATATTTTTCCCGTTTGACCCCAATGATATTTCAAATTTGTGTGTCATGTCTAGTAGAATCAATGTGGTATTGCCTTTTCGGTATTTTGAAACCATTGGTTCCTCTATGATATATTCATTTCATGTTCTTTGCGATAACCAAGTTCATAGTGCTCTATATGAGAGCTTGTTCTTCTTAATCATGGTTGATACTTTGTTATATCACAAGTGTGTGCATATTTGGCATGTTCGTAGAGTGGGCTACTCTAACACTAACCCTCATCCTTTGAGGACCTTGTTGTTGCTTGTCTTCCCTATGGTTTTGCAAGGTTTAGATTCGAGGACGAATCCTTTTCAAGAAGGGAGAATGATACAAGCCGAGCTTCATCAAGAATATCCATTTCAAGCCGAGCTAGGAATCACGTCTTTGGAGACTTACTAGGTGTTTGGATTGAAGGCATGAAGCTCAAGAATATGCTAAAATGGAAGTATAGGCCTCATTTGGATGAAGTAGGGAGAACAAGGCCTTTCTCATCTTTTGAGAAGACTACTAACCAAACAAGGCCCTTACTTCATTAAGGGTATTATTGTAATAGCCATAGTAGTCTTCCTTTTCTATCTAGTATAAATACTATCTTAGTTTATTTCATTTGGTAGACTTTTATGATATGAATTATTGAAATTGTGAAATTGTAAGACTCCATTGGGAGCATGAGAGATGAGAGCTTGTTGAAGCTTTTGGTTGAATTCTTTGTTGAGAAGGTTGGTTGCTTGGGACTTTGTTTCCCTTGAGGTCACCTTAAGAATTTGGTGTTTCTTTTGATGATAATTTAGAGGTCTTAATTTTATATAACTTTGGTTGCTAAATTGAATCTTAAGTTGTGTCAAATTATCTATCTTTTCTTTTCCTTTTGTTTATCTTTTTAATTTCTCGTTTCCGCGTATCCGTTATTGTATCAACCCCCTTACAACCTAAGGGGACTAGATTAGGATATCACATTAGTTCCGAACCAGTATAAAAATTCCTGGTGTCATTTATTTTATTGCTCTCGTATTATATTCTGCACCCTTACTATTTGTTGTGGTTTATACTTGTGCAAATCGAAGGACTAATAATTTTGTGCAGGCTGTCTCGCTATCAGTCGACTGACACCAAATAATAGTCGACTAGATTTTTTAACAGGCTTATAATTCACCCCCCCCCCCCCTTATACTTTCATGTTTGTCATCACTAAAAGTGGGGAAATTGTAGCTGCTGGCTCAATAATAGATAATGAGCTTATAATGATGTTTTGACTATTTGAAAAATAATGAACTCGATGGAAATCAAGGGACATATAAGGAAAGCATTTCAAGATCCAGATATCCAAACAGATCTCCAAGGGATTTAGGGAAGTAGTCGTATCGACAATGGAACTACTCTATCATGACCCAAATCAAAGGGCCGAGATCGGCCCCCGGGCATTGCTTGCCATGCAACAAACTACATATCCTTTAATCATCTTTAATATTATAGGGGGTAGTAGGCCAACATGAACTATATTCCGTGAATGACAGAACTCAACATCAATAGCCCAACATTGTTCATAATAAAATGAACATATTGTTACACCTCGTAAATTTTTGCGTCATTTGTGTCATAAGTTAACTAACGTAAGCCCAGAGAGGACATGGTGCTTTTATAAGGTCAAGAAAGACTTTTAACAAATGTTAAGCATGTACCATAAGGTTTCGGGGTTAAACGAATCAAAAATGTTATGACCCGTATTTTCGGGGTTAAACTAGGAGTCCTTATTATGCTAGGGAGGTCATGTTTTAAGTTACTTGAATCATATAAAATTTTTATGTTAAGCAAGTTATAAAATAAAAGTCGGCGAAAAGTATCGCAAGTTACGCTTATAATTTTGCTGAAATTTGGGTCTAATGTCGCTGATCTTTTCTTATATTATAATTTATTGGTGTTCTACGCACCAAATTGAAGGTCTATGAGTCTAGTTTCCAACTCATTAAATCGTTTGTCAATTATAAGTCGGAATAGAGAGATATTCGCGTTTTAGCGAGACTGCACAAGCAGCCCCTTTTGGGACCCACTTAGGCGCTGGCCGACCTTCTTTGCTATAAAAGACGAAGCAGCCTTATTTTTCCATCATTTTCCATAAAACTTCATCCAAGAACTACACCAAGCCCTTTCCTAACATATTTCCAAGGTTCCTAAGCGAAATCAAAGGGAAAACAATCCAATCATTCTTCAAAGTGTTGAAAACCCCAAAGAACAACAAGTCTATGATGTTGTTATACTATTAAGGGTTGTTGTGAGTTGAACCACGGTTGGATTCTGAGCCATAGGTTCTGCTTAAGGTATGCATAACATGTTATTGCCTATGATTAAACTTATATTCCATATGAGTGAAGTCGTTTAAGGCAAAATACTACAAGATTGCTTTGAAATAGCCTAAAGTATGGCTGTTTTGCCGGACTCTTTTGAAGGTGTAAATATGGTTTCTAATTGCTGTAAATGATGGAATATAACTTGGCTATGTTTTTTCTATTGTTTTTAAGATTATTCATGTATTAATTGAAGGAAATGAAGAAGGAAAACATGTAAAACTAGGACTCGGATGTGAAGGTTGAAGAGTTAAAATGTATGGACTATTTTAGAGATTATCTTTATGATGTTTTGGGCTGAAAAGGATACTGTAAACATAAGTATTATGTTATAAAGGTTATAGACCGATTTATAGAACCAGAATTGGATTCAAATTATATTTCGTTATTTATAAAATGAGCTTGCTGCTCAATATGGTTGTTAAGGTAATCAGAGAAGCTTATATTGAATTGTTGTTGTTGTTGTTGCCATTGTTGTTGTTGTTGTTGGGCTGTTTGATGACCCTTAGTGGTCTTTGGGATGTAGTATAAACAGGGAAAAAGTTGCCCGTTTTCCGTAGGTAATAAGATTATACGATAGTCATGACCTTAGATGTTGACGACGATATCATTTCATTTGTTGTAGACGCAAAAGGATTATGGTAAGCTTGGTTGTGGATTGAGAAGGAGATTATCCTGGTATGTTAAGGCTATTCTTCCTTCTTTTAGCATGACCAGAATGAAATGAAATGTAAACGAATGATATTCATAATGGCTCTACTCTTAGAAATACTAGAAGATTATGTTTCTTGCCCTCTATATGATGATACTACATCCGTCTTATGGCTTATTGATCCTTAGAAAAAAAGTTATGTTTATGATGTTAGTTCCATAATGTTAATCGGAGGCATGCAAGACTTTACGTCACTCCGTTAGATTTCGTAATGTACGGAGCGCTTATCATACTCATGCATTATATATAAATATATATGTATATACCATGACCACACAAGAACAAGTTATATACGCGTATACTATATGATATCTATATGGGTTATGGGAAAGGTTATGGCGTTATATACTTTACCACCCATGAAACCGGCTATATGATGACGACTATGCCAAAACAAGAGGCCGATATGATACGAGGGATGCCTACGGAGGCTTGATGGCCTTATCTAGCATATATGTATGACCTAGCATATTATATACACATATGCATGATACTTATGCATATCATAAAAACCCAAAGAGGCTTGGATTGGAGAATACGATATGTTAAGCCCCATAAACTTTTAGGAGTGACATGACCGGCGCCCGAAGCCAAACTTTTGAGGCCCGAGCGAACCACTTTAATTTATCCTTCAAACTCGCGGGAGTAATTCATCCAACATAAACCAATAAGGCCTACTGCACATAGACAATACCTACAAATCGTAATCCGGATATATATATATATATATATATATATATATATATATATATATATATATATATATATAGCACACTGTCTCGTTTGAACGGGCACACACCCAAAACATATATATACAACCGAGCAAGCCGACGAAACAAATACACCATCCCTGCGATGATTGTACAAAGCCATCGCATGTATCAAACGGACATACACAAGCCGAGAAGTCTTCCTCCATGCCTTTATACGGACATATATATATATATATATAATTTGTCTACAAGCCTCAATATTAATGTGCGATTCAATGCGCATATATATACAACGTAATCAATCAGGAGAGACTACCTTATCCGAACAAAAGGGAGCTCACCAACCATGCTTTCATTATCATCCTATACGGGAGGCTCTACCAACATCTGTACCTACAAGCATGAATGCATAATGACAACCCCTAAAAAGTCAAATAACAAATGGGACATCTTACCAAAACAATGTACCGACTATGTAAGGCAATGGAGTAATTTCTTCCATCTCTACAAAAAATGACACAAGACTGAGGCCAAAGAATTCATTCTTCTCTAGCTATTGGAACACACACTAGTGGAATGCAATACCATGATAACATATGTCTCACCAAGTGGCCTACGGCCAAATAAAATGTCTCACACTTCTCAAAATTTTCATTCATTTCTTGATATAATAAAATGTAGGGGGGGGTATACGCCTTAGGGTAATATCCATATTCTCCATGAATTTCACTCATTTTCATACACTACTTTATGAACTCATTTGAAACATGTGAAGAGGGGATATAGTCCCTCGAAAGAATAACATGACACTCGAAAACTAGGCAACAATATAACAAGCTCTACTTTTCCAAAAATCTCTACTCATAAGTTTTAGAGGACGCTCTTACCATATATGGAATCATGCCAAGAAAAGAAAAAAATACCTTTTTTTTGATCTTTCACATGGCTTAATTATCCTTTCAAGATCGTAAACTCTACATCCCAACCTCTCTCTCTTTTTTTTTTCTTTCTTTCTCCCTAATTGTCTTGAATTAAAAGATGACTTATCATATATATATATATATATATATATATATATATATATATATATATATATTGAGAGAGAGAGAGAGAGAGAGAGAGAGAGAGAGAGAGAGAGAGAGAGAGAGAGAGAGAGACTCCATAAAACATCCCTTCTCTCCGATGTTTTCTAGAGATTTCTCTTTTTTCCAACTGAAATTTTCTTTGAATTTGTCAAAGAAGACCTAATTGTTTATAAATAAGGCAAACTTTAGTCAATAATGGGAGATCCATGGCCAATTGTTTGATGCAAGCCCACTTGCCTCAAGGCCATTTACAAGGAGCCAAGCCGGGAACTACAACACTTGCAAAGCCTATTCATGAAGCGGGAGGTTCATCATCATAGTATACTTTTGATGAGCACCTTGGATCCCAAGTCCATTTGTTGATGAAGATTGCTTGGGGAGAAGAAGAGGAAATGGGAAGTTACCACAATGGCTAAAAGATGAAGAGTTGGCTATTCTTGCAAAGGAGATTTCAAGATTTTGAAGAAAGAAGAATAGCCAAACAAGGCCCTTGTCTCATTAAGGGTGTTTATGTCATTTTGCTTTCTTTTATTTCTAGCATAGTATAAATAGTTCTCTTCTTCTTCATGGAAGACTTAGACTATTTTGGATATTGATATTTGATATTGTAAACTCTTTTTGAGAGTTGAGAGCTTGAAAACCTTGGATTGTGAATTGTTGAGAGGATTGGTTCTTGGGATTCAAATCCCTCTTGGTCATCCTAAGAATTTGGTGTCTCTTTTGTTCTTAATTTAGAGGTCTTAGTTTTCTATAACTTTGGTTGCTAAATTAGGTCTTAAGTTGTGTCAAATTATCTATCCTTTTCTTTTCTTGCATTTTAATTTCTATTTTCGTTTTTAGTATTGTATCAATTGGTATCAGAGCCTAAATTAGGTTTGTTTCAACAAATCTAGCTTGGGATTTGATTCTACAAAAAAAAAAAAAAAAAAAAATCGAAATCAGAAAACCCCAAAAATATTTTGTTTGTTTTGTTGTTTTGTTATTAGATTCTTGTTCCTTAGTACGTTAGGGTTTCAAATCTTCAAATTTCGTGTCAATCGGGTCAATATTGAAGAATCCACCATTTTTGAGTTGAAGCTTTTGAAAACTTGAAGAACTTGAAGTGGGTCTTGTTGATTTGGGTGAAATTGGGACTTGAAACTTATTGGGGTTTGTTCTACAAGTCTTGGGGAGTCTAAATCTGAAATTTGAAGGAAAAACAAGTTGATTTGAAGGTAGTTGGAAATTTGAAAATTGTTGGTGTTCTTGAAGATCTTCAAATCTTCATAGGGTTCACTCTCCAAAGGGCATTTAATCCAAAGTTTTCAAGTCAAGATTTGGGAAAAGTGTTTTTCTACCCCAAAAAAGGTAAATACTAGGTTGAGTGGCCCGAAACGTCACCGGATCCAAGAAAATTTGGTCCAAATTTCGAGAAGATCGATTTCAACGCGAAAATCATCTCTTCGTAGCAGAAAAGAGACTTATACGGACCGTATATTCTTATACGGACCGTATAAGTTGGTCGTGCTTCGGGGTCAACGAAGACTACTTCATTGTTTCGTGACATTATCTTATACGAGTACTTCCACGGACCGTATCCTATTCTACGGACCGTATAAGTTGGTCGTGAAATGTCGGTAATCTAAGGAGGAGACTTATCGTTTTGTGACATCGTATTATACGAGTACTTCCACGGACCGTATTATTCTATGGACCGTATAAGTTGGTCGTACTTCGGACCCAACCTTGAGCAACTTAAGAATTGTTTTGACATCATCTTA
The DNA here is from genome assembly GCF_029784015.1 of Lycium ferocissimum. Classification (NCBI taxonomy): domain Eukaryota; kingdom Viridiplantae; phylum Streptophyta; class Magnoliopsida; order Solanales; family Solanaceae; genus Lycium; species Lycium ferocissimum. The sequence continues at coordinate 35,448 of NW_026716053.1, forward strand.
TACGAGCACTTCCACGGACCATATCATATTCTACGGACCGTATAAGTTGGTCGTATTTCTTGAGGACATTGATCCAAGTTTCATTATCAAAACAATCTTATACGACACTTTCATTCGATTTTGTATTCCTTTGGTAGGACAAAAAAAAAAAAAAAAAGTATCGAAATTTTAAAATAACCCATTGATCAAGTTTCATTTCTCAAAAAATCTTGGATATTGATTTTCAACCCAATATTCCTTTATCACCTAAAAAAAAAAATTCGATTTATTTCCCAAATTTTCCATTTTCTTGTGTCTCTCAAATTGATAGCCCTTGGATCAATTGGGTTTGCTAGTTTTGTGTCCGCAGTTATCTTTCGAAAATGCCGAAATTTTATTTATTTTGGATTTTTGCATTCGTTGTTTTTCTTGGTCTCTCCGTTAGTAGCCATTTAGTAGTTTTCTTTCTTGTGTTTAACAAGAATGTATTACAATAGAATTTGAACCCTTGTGACACAAATGACATTAACAAGCACACAACTTCTCCGGAAGATTTATGTGAGGCAATTCATGGAGGATGATGAAGCTTTGGGAGCATTTAAATGGAGTCATTGGAGGGTCCTTCAATATGGGAGATAGCATGGGAGAAGAAGTCAAGAGTCCAAGGCCCAAGGCTTGCCTCTTAAAGTGGCTACAATTGCAAGCTTGGGTGATTCAAGGTCGGAAGATGGATTTGCGCAAAGGGCTATTTGTGCAAGTGGCTACTTTGCGCAAGGAGGGTTATGATTGCAAGAAAGCCATGCATGCAAGGTTGATTAGAGGGCTATCTATGCAAGGAGGGCGTGTTTGGCCTATTGAAGACCAATCCTTGAATTGAAGACTACACTTAGAAGACTAGCCAAACAAGGCCCTTACTTCATTAAGGGTAGCATTGTAATTGCCTAATAGTCTTCTTAGCTTAGCTTGTATATATAGCTTGTTTTTCATTTGATTAGGAGCTTTTTGATGAATTATGAATATTTTGAGTGTTTTTAGGGTTATCTCTAGAGAGAGAAACTTGTGAGAGGCCTTTGGTAGGCTCTTGTTGATTATTGATTGTTGAGAGGATTGGTTGACCTTGGGAATTCAATTCCCTTGAGGTCATCCTAAGAGGTTGGTGCTATCTAGAGTGTAATTAGGAGGTCTTGGTTATTGAAGAACCTTGGTTGCCTAATTGTGCCTATTTTTGTGTCAATCTATCTATCTTTCTTTTCCTTTTGTTTATCCTTTTAATTTCTCATTTTCGCGTATCCGTTCTTGTATCAATTGGTATCAGAGCTTAGCTTAGGTTTGTTCCATCAAATCTAGTCTTGGGTTTTGATTCAACAAAAAAAAAAAAAAAAAAAAAAAAAAAAAAAAAAAAAAAAAAATCGAATTTTTGTTGATTTTGTTGAATCTAGTGTTCGATTAGAGTTTCTTAGTGTTTCTAGAGTCCAAATCTTCCATTTCGAGCTATTTGGAGTTGGGGTTTGTATTCCACCATTGTTGAGCTTCAAAGCTTTAAGAACAAGGTTGGTGGGTTGAAGAAGGAGAAAAAATTGAGGGTTCAAGTTGATTGGGGTTTGTTCTCTAGTTGATAAGGACTCTAAATCCGAAATTTGGAGGTATTTGGCTAAGGATTGAAGGATCTACCATTTTTGGGATTTGAAGCTTTGAAAACTTCAACAACTTGAAAGTGGGTCTTGTTGAAGAAGGTAAAATTGAAGGTTGAAAGCTATTGGGCTTTGTTCTCTACATTAAAGAGAACTTAGATTCGAAATTTGAGAGAATTTGGAGTTGATTTGAGGGTAGTTGAATTTTTGAATTGTTCTTGTGTTCTTGAAGATCTTCAAATCTTCATAAGGAAGAAGACTCTCCAAAGGGCTATTTGATCCAAAAGTTGCCAAATAAAGTTGTGAAAACTTGTTTGTGGGCCCAAGTAAGTATTCAAAAAAAAAAATCAGAAATACTTAAGTTTTATTTTGATTTTTGCAAAAAAAAAAAAAAAAAAAACCCTTGTTCATCCAATTTCGGTCCGCATGTGCGGAAGAAAATTCCGGTTGGGATTCTGAGACCTTCCGCTTTTCATCCGCGAAGCGGAAGAAAGGCCTGAGTCCCTGAAAAGTTTTCCAAGTGTCCAAAACTAGTTTGACTCTTTCCTAACTCCTTTTCTTTGATTCTTACAACTAGTTAACAACTAGTAATCGATCTTATTAATTGCTAACTAGTTCTTGAGTCCGGATTCTTTCGTGCCAATTCTTTCAAGCTTTTTCTTCATTTTTACCTCGTTGTTAATTTCTTGGCTCAAGTGCGTTTGTTTTAATTGAGTCGTCCTCTTTCTTCGAGTCTAACAAGAATCCATTCCGATCTCGAGTAGAAATTGTTCACCTTGCAAGCAACCGAATCCAATCGAGAATCAACATTGGCCAATCCATTTGAGTGGTAAAAGGCAAGAGTGTGTGAGTTCAATTGAGTGGTGCTAGCCGAGCACAAACGAGTGTAAACACGAGTGTGGTGATGTTTCTTTACTACTAACGTGTTTGCTAAGTGTTCTTTGCAGGTACTTCTCCATGGATTCCGATTCATGTGGTGGCGATTGTTGTAGTTATGAAGGGGAGGACTATGGGAGCTATCAAGGGTGTGACGATGGGGAATATGAGGGCTATATGGGAAATGGTGATCATGAGGAAGTTCGAGGAGAGAATTACTATTTTGACGGAGAATATGATGAGAGTGGTTCTCATGTGTCTCATGAGGAAGATGGGGATGAAGAAGATCCTTGTTATGATTCATATGGTGAAGGTAATGAAGCTGGAAATTCTTGTGCTATACATCATGAAGATGAAGATGACTCGAGGTATGACTCTCCTTCACACGTATCTTATGGGTCATATGGGGAAAATCCTTATACAAATAGGACTCGTGGAGGGTATGTCTATGGAGGTTGTGGAAGTGCTAATGTTGATTATGGAAGGGCTTCTAGTGTGCATGCATATGCTTCTTCTTGTAGTACTTCCTATCCGAAGCAAAGTGGCATGCGTGGGAATGTGAGTACTAGTTGGAATCGTCATATGCAAAAGAAGGTGGTTCCAAAGAGGCGATTCATGGAGACCAAGGTAAACCTTTGTGGTAGAGAGGGAATCCTTGTGCTTGATGATGATTGTTACACCAATTTCATCACCCCTTGTGCGGTTGAAGAGTTAAGGCTACCTTGTGTGATTAGGCGAAATCCTTATTATGACGAGGGAGGATATTGGGTTGATAGAGAGGGTGATGGTATCCATTTCAGTTGGCGAGTACCAAGAGGAGGTTTGGTGTGATGTGCTTCCAATGGATAATTGTCATGTATGTTTAGGAGTCCCTTGGTTCCAAAAGCATGGAATCCCATATGAACAAGATTGGCATCGATTTGTAGTGGATGAAAGAAAGGAAAATTTCTCTTTCCATACATACTTACTAGAAGAGTCCAAGAGCAAAAGTGCGAGATACCCATGTGAAATGGCCTACCTTGGCTAGGGAAGCTAGTGGAGAAGAATATGAGAAATGGGAGTCCATAATAGATGAAATCTTCACTAGCTACAACTATTCACAAGAAATGAAGATGGACTTAGCCGTTCAAACTTTTGACTCAAAGCTTGTCAAATATTGGGAGTATGTGAAATGTTGTGGGAGACAAGTGAGGAGTCCCATCAAGACTTGGGAGGACATGAAAAGGATATTGAGAAGCCAATATCCCAAGCCACATGTGAGAAGAAATGAATCTTTGAGGGGTACCTCTTTTGAGAGAACCCCATGCTTGAAGGAAAGGACGGCGGCCACAACCATTCCTTCCATTGGTCAAAGGAGCTTGCATGAACACCAAGGTAAGATCACTTATCCTTATACTCCTACATCTTCGTATGATTTTAATGTCAAGTCAAGTATGAAAGTTAGTTTACCTTGCGTTAAGCCTAATGCTTCTTTGCCGTGTATTGGTAATGCCATTATTGAAAGTGTCCCCACACTAGTTGATCCTATTGATGACCGAATTGATCCTTCTTGTAAGGTTGATTTGTGTCCACCTAGTGTTGACACTTGTGCTTTGAATGATAGTGCATTATTGAATGAAGGTGCTCAAACACTAGTTGATCCTTTAGATGACCAAATTGATTCTTCTTGTAAGATCGATTTGTGTCCACCTAGTGTTGACACTTGTGAATTGATTGGTAGTACAATGTCATGTGGTCATCATGTTAGTAATTCTTGCGAGTTTGACATACTACCAACTCGCGTTGAAGCTTGTATTGATCAACTTGCTTGTAATGATAATTCACTACTTGAGGATCTTTGTGATGTGTTTAATGTACCTCTAGTTAGTGATGATGTTGATATAGTTGGTCAATTGAAAGAATGTGACATCTCACCCTTGTTTGTTTCATGTCAAAATGAGTCTCTTGATCGTACTTTAGTGTCAAGTGATAAGACTCCAATTTGTAGTGGTGATGTGTGTCATGTAGATAGTCATGTGAGCAAAAATGCATTGAAAGATGACATTGGTTCTTTTGAGAGTGAAATGATATGCTTTGACTCCTCATTGTTCATGGATTACTCTCTTGTAAAGGATAATGTTTTATTTGAGGATGACATGACTATTGCGAGGGATAAACCTAGTGGGGTGATTGGTAATGTTGAACGTTTAGTTTCCTTTGGAGACTATAATGTGATATGTAACCCACTATGGGATGAAGACACTCTTTCCCATGATGGAGATCTTCCTTTGAGGAATTATGATCCATTTGTGGGGAAGGAAAGTGTTACAAAGGAAGGTAATTCTTGTCTAGAACTTGCAAATTCTTCCTTTCATGTTCAACTTCATAGTAGCCCCTTGGATAATCTTGTCCTTGAACCGTATGGTGAGGTTACATTGGGGAGTGATATTGATGAGGAAGTTATTTTACGTGATACCTTTCTTTATTACTTGTTTGCATATGATGGCTTTCTTGAGCATATAGGGAGTGCATCTTATGTGGGAGAAGGCTCTTATGATCTAGCCGATTGTGTTCTTGACCATACTAGATGGATGTTCGTCCCCTTTGAACCGGGTGACACCTTGTGTGATTTGAGAGCACTATCTTGGGGGAGTCCTTGTTTGAAAAATGAGAGTGTTCTTGTTTGGACATTATGCTACATGTCAAATAGAACCAATGTCGAGTTGCATACTTCATATTTTGAATCCATTGGTTTTATTACTCTATCCTTATGTCATGAACCTTGGAGGAATCAACTTCTTGATACCTCATGTGTGCAAATGTTAGTCATGATTGTCATAGATGTGTGGTTGTACCACAAGTTTGTTCATCCTTGGCATGAATATGTGATTATTGCGTTGTGTGCTAACCCTCAATCCTTGAGGAGTATGTTTTCGTATGTCTTCCCTTGGGTCTTGCTAGGTTCGGATTCGAGGACGAATCCTTTTGAAAAGGGAGGATGATACAATCCAAAATGGCACAAATGACTCAACTACTCAAACTTCTCCAAGGATTTATGTTGGAAGCGGCTTCATGGAGGATGAAGCTTTGGGAGCATTTAAATGGAGTCATTGGAGGGCCTTCAAGCTATGGGAGATAGCATGGGAGAAGAAGTCAAGAGTCCAAGGCCCAAGGCTTGCCTCTTAAAGTGGCTACAATTGCAAGCTTGGGTGATTCAAGGACGGAAGATGGCTATTTGCGCAAAGGGCTATTTGTGCAAGTGGCTACTTTGCGCAAGGAGGGTTATGATTGCAAGAAAGCCATGCATGCAAGGTTGATTAGAGGGCTATCTATGCAAGGAGGGGCGTGTTTGGCCATTGAAGACCAATCCTTGAATTGAAGACTACACTAAGAAGACTAGCCAAACAAGGCCCTTACTTCATTAAGGGTAGCATTGTAATTGCTTAATAGTCTTCTTAGCTTAGCTTGTATATATAGCTTGTTTTTCATTTGATAGGGGGCTTTTTGATGAATTATGAATATTTTGAGTGTTTTAGGGTTATCTCTAGAGAGAGAAACTTGTGAGAGGCCTTTGGTAGGCTCTTGTTGATTATTGATTGTTGAGAGGATTGGTTGCTTGGGAATTCAATTCCTTGAGGTCATCCTAAGAGGTTGGTGCTATCTAGAGTGTAATTAGGAGGTCTTGGTTATTGAAGAACCTTGGTTGCCTAATTGTGCCTATTTTTGTGTCAATCTATCTATCTTTCTTTTCCTTTTGTTTATCCTTTTAATTTCTCATTTTCGCGTATCCGTCCTTGTATCATCTTGTGTCCGCATTTCTTTCGTGCCAATTCTTTCGTGCTTTTCTTCATTTTTGCTTCGTTGTTAATTTCTTGGTTCAAGTCCGTTAGATTGAATTGAGTCATCCGTCTTTCTTAGTCTAACAAGAATCTATTCCGACCAAGAGTAGAATTTGAACCCTTGTGACTAGTCGACATTAACAAGCACACAATCTTTGGCGGAAGCAATTTGTGAGGCAATTAAAGGTGCGCATACTTGAGCGATTGTGAGTTAATATTACTAATCTAACGTGTTTGCTTGTTTTGTTGAGTGTCTTTAATAGGTACCATGGCTACGGAGGATGAAACACAAGTTCCCACCGGGGAACTTACATTAGTTGATGTCATGAGGGCTTTGCAAGCCTTGAACGATAAGGTTGGAAGTATGGATGGTCGAATGGAAAACTTGGGAAGTAGGGTTGAAGCAATTGAAGGAGGTAGTAGGGAGATCTCGTATTCGCCCTGAGTACAATACCAAGGAGGTACAAGTGGAGCTACTCGAAGCACTTCACTTACATTGTCACCCGGCACCTTCCATCATCTATATAACCTCACTCCTCAAAACACAACCATCACTCCACCAAACAACATTCCTATAGGCCCACGGAACAACCTACCCCCACAATATAAAACGCCAAATAACCCACATCCAAATGATCCACCCCCTAATGATCCACACCTAAATGCACCAATGCCACCCCAAAACCGTCCAAACATCCAACAACCAAATGACGACGAGATAGAAGAAGCTATACTTGAGCACGAATTATATGGTGACCAAGGTTGGCGGCAACGAGGGCAAGCACAAGGAGGTTATCGAGGGAGGGTGGAAGGCATGGTCCTAACCCTCACATGGGTAGGCAAAGGGGTACCAAGATCGTGAAGGGTACCAAGGTCGTGACCATCGAGGTTATGATGATGATGGTGATTTGAATGGAAACCATGGTTATGGAGGAGGGCGAGACACGAGTCTCAATTCTATCAAGGTTACTCTTCCAATCTTCAAAGGAAGTAGTGATTCCGACACATTCCTTGATTGGGTGATGCATTGTGATAGAATCTTCTTGACGAATGACATGTCCGAGGTAAAGAAGGCATCTTATGCCATTGCTCAATTTGAAGGGTACGCCTCCACATGGTGGGAAACTCAAGTGAAAGCAAGAAGAATTATTTGACTTCCACCCACACCTACTTGGGATGAATTGAAGGATGCCATGCGGCGTAAGTATGTCACCGAACGCTACAAACAAGAACAACTCAAGAAGGTGTATACCTTAAGGAAAAACAAAAAGAGTGTGGAAGAATACTATGATGAGTTCCAAATTATCAAGATGAGGATCGACTTTGAGGAGGATGAGTTAAATGCTATGACTCGATTTCGAGCCGGGTTAAATAGTGAGATTGTCTCACAAATGAGACTCCACAACTATGGAAGCATTGAAGAGACTCTTCAAGCGGCTATTGAAATAGAGGAGGGTCTCAAGGAAGACAAAATCAATAAGTCAAGGGGCTATGTGAGTTCATGGAACAATAACAAAGAACGAGGAGCCTCCTCTTCCAATTGGCAAAAGAATAAGGGTCCCATACAAGAAGTCAAGAAACCCTTTGTGAAGAATACTCAAGTTGAGAAGCACATTGACAAACAACCTCCGAAGTTTGCTCCAAAAGAAGGAGGTACGAAAACTCCTATTCAATGCTTTAAATGTCATGGCTTCGGTCATAGAGCAAGTGAATGCCCTAATCGTAGAGCGTTTATTTTGAGAGAAACTTATAGTGAGGACGAGGAAGAATGTGAGGAAGGAGATGATGAGGGAGATCATGAGAATGAACAACATGATAGTGAAGGGGATGGTGTTGAAGGTGATGATGAGCCTATTGTACCCCTCTATGTGGTGCGAAGAACCATGATAAGCAAAGCAATGGACGACCCAAGTCAAAGGGAAAATCTCTTCCATTCCAAGTGCATCATTAACCAAAACACTAGCATCATGATCATTGATAGTGGGAGTTGTGCCAATGTTGCTAGTACACCACCCGCCATGAAAACCCTTACAAACTTCAATGGCTCAATGAATGTGGTGAATTGAAGGTGACTCGGCAAGCTATCATCAAATTCATGGTTGGGAAGTATCACGATGAGGTGTTATGTGATGTTGTTCCCATGCAAGCGTGTCATATTCTACTTGGCCGACCATGGCAATATGATAGGTCCGTCAACCATAATGGGAGAACTAACCAATACACCCTTGTCCACAATGGTATCAAACATGTCTTGAATCCCATGACCCCCTCCCAAGTGGGTGAGATCTACAACAAAATGAGGGAGTTGAAGGAGAAGGGTCATAGTGCATTGCAAAAGAAGAGGGAGTAGAGGAGAGTAGTTCTCAAGAGGTGAGTGGAAAGAAAGGAGAGCTTAGAGGAAAAACCAAGGTGTCTCTTTTGGCAAATTGTGGGGAAATTAGGGAGGAATTGGGGGAGCGTCGTGGGTGATTCTCCTCATGCATAGGGACTATGCATTGCACACTAATGAACTAACCCCTTCTTTTCCTAGTTCTATTTCTTCTCTTTTGCAGGAATTTGATGATGTGTTCCCAACGGAACTCCCAAAGGGGTTACCGCCCTTGAGGGGAATTGAACACCAAATTGACTTTATACCGGGGTCTCAATTGCCAAACAAACCGGCTTATAGAGCCAACCCGGATGACACTAAGGAGCTTCAACGGCAAGTGGATGAGCTCCTTGAAAAGGGAGTTGTGCGAGAAAGTATGAGTCCTTGTGCCGTGCCCGTGATCTTGGTGCCAAAGAAAGATGGATCATGGCGCATGTGTCTTGATTGTCGTGCCATCAACAAGATAACGGTAAAAGTATCGCCATCCCATACCTCGTCTTGATGACATGCTTGATGAGTTGAATGGTTCATGCATCTTCTCTAAGATAGATCTTAGGAGCGGGTATCATCAAATCCGGATGAATCCCGGAGATGAGTGGAAAACCGCATTCAAGACCAAGTTTGGTCTATATGAATGGTTGGTGATTCCTTTTGGCCTCACTAACGCTCCTAGTACTTTCATGCGCTTGATGAATCATGTGATGAAACTTTTTATTGGCAAATTCGTGGTTGTTTACTTTGATGATATTTTGGTATATAGTAAAACCATGGATGAGCATGTTACTCATTTGAAATGTGTGTTTGAAGTGCTTAGACAAGAACAACTTTATGCCAATGTTGATAAATGTTCATTTTGTGTGGATGAAGTTGTTTTCTTGGGATTTGTTGTGAGCTCAAGGGGGGTTGAGGTTGATGAATCCAAAATAGAAGCCATAAGAAATTGGCCCACTCCAAAATTCATTGGAGATGTACGAAGCTTTCATGGCTTGGCTAGTTTCTATAGGCGTTTTGTTAAAGGATTTAGTACCATAGCCGCTCCTTTGACCGAGGTAATCCGAAAGGACAAACCTTTTTCTTGGGGTACGGAGCAAGCCTTTGAAACTTTAAAACGAATGCTTAGCTCCGCACCATTGTTGCAATTACCCGACTTTGACAAAATATTTGAGATTGAATGTGATGCAAGCAAAGTGGGTATTGGAGCCGTTTTAATGCAAGATCAAAAGCCCATAGCCTATTTTAGTGAAAAACTCAAGGGAGCGACTTTGAATTATACTACCTATGATCTTGAGTTGTATGCCTTAATTCGTGCTTTGGGAAATTGGCAACACTACTTGTGGCCTAAAGAGTTTGTGATTCGGACCGACCATGAGTCCTTTGTTATATCCCGCCTTTTTGCATAATCGGAAAATCCGCAATAATTGTGATTTATGAGAAAGGAGGTCATGTTTGAATTTTTCTTAGTATGTGTATGTTGGTTATGGAAGTATGAATGCGGAAACGTTAGAAAGGGCGTAAGGGCAAAATTGGAATTTTGGAAATGTGTTTCGGAAATTACAAAACGAGATTGTAATGAATTGGGCCAAAAAAATAAATAAGAAAATGAGGCCCAATTTGGACAAGAGGTGGCCGGCCATGTTGAGGCCCAAGTCCACCAAAATTTGTAAATTTTCCATGTGCCAAGCATGTGGTTAATTAAGGGGGTAAAATATATATGTGATTATCCATAGAAGTTTCAAGAAAAATCAAAGAAAAATCAAGAAAAAAAAAAGAAGAGCCATTCGGCCCCAAGGAGAAAGAAGAGAGAAAAAGAAAAGAAAAATTCCTAGCCCTTCAATCTTGGTTCTAAAAATTGTAATCTTCATATATTCTTAGTGAGCTCAAGGTGCACTACAAGTTGGTATAATTTTCAAGTCAAGGGAGTACTTGTTTGGCAAGAAGAAGTTATTGGAAAAGGTAAGATTTCTATGCTTTTGTGTTATGAAATGAATTATGGAATTATGGAAGTATTGCATGCATGTGTAAGCCGTGTGTATGTGTGTGAAAGGCATGAGCCGTGTGTATGTATATATATACATATGGCCGTGAGCCATGGTGGTTGAGAAGGCAAGGATTTTATGTTTTCTTTTCATGTTATAGAGGGTTATATGTGTGTTGTGGTATATGAAATTGAATGAAAATCATGGAAGTGTGAGTTGTAGTGTGTAAGCCGTGTGTGTGTGAATATATGTTATGGCCGTGTGTGTGTGGTGCATGGCTATGGTAAGTTGAATTTTGTATTGTGTTCTAATTGTGGTTGTGAGGGAAATTCATGTTGGAGATGAAAGTGAATGAATTTGATGGAAGTTGGGAATATGAATGTTGGCCGTGGGGTATGGAGTATTAAAAATGGAAACGAATTGTTTTGTTTGATATGTTAGTTGCGTCGTAATGATTCTTATAACATCAAAGAAGGTTTAATGGGTTGAGTTAGTATTGATTTGAAAGTATGAAGTTGAAATGAGAATTTTGGCCTTATGTTGGAAACTTGTATATTGTGTATACCTTATGTATGTTTGGTGAAAAATGGTATGATATGCCTCCGAATTATGTTGTAGTGGTCTTGAATGAGTAAATGAATATGAGAACATCGATGTTAGTTTGAAAATGTGAAGTTAGTTTGGAAGTTGTTGCTTTATGAAGAAAGAAGACTATTTATGTTATGTTGTGTTTCATTGTGATTATTGATGTTGTTGTTGGGTTGTTGTTGGTTGCTTTGAGCCGAGTTGAATCTCGGGGGTGTCATATTTTTAGGGGAGGTGCTGCCGAAATTTCGGTAGCCAAGTATAAACCAAAGTTGAAATGTTAGCTTTCATGAATAAGACTGGTAAAGATGACCATTTGCAGTTTTTAGACGAAACGGGAAGTGAGATTTGACAAGCGTGGCGCAATCCGGGTATGTAAAGCCTTGCCCTTTTATTCTTTGGCATGTTCGAGTCTAACGGGCTTGACGGCGAGCCTCGATGACACTTTTGCTTCTCTGATTCGAGATTGAAATTAGCGCAAAATCCGTCGGTAAGATTGAACCATTTTCTTCTAAAATTGACCTATTATGTAACTTCCATAAATGGACGAAACACTCTAAGATGGTTAAGGAAGACTTGAGGTTTATTATCCATGATTTATGTACTTTACTATGGTTGGGTCGAGGTGGGCCCGCAAAATTGAAACTCCGGTATAGACAATCACATCCGGTTTTCATAAATAACTCTAAATTATGTTTCCGTCCGCTAACTAATGAGTATTATGACCCTCGAATCTGGATATTAGTGGATATCCGGAACGATTGGACACTCCGATATAATCAGTTTGATCGGGAACTATTTCCGTCTTATTAAGTACGTATGTCGGTCCGTATGCATATGGATCTGTTCGTGGATGTCTCAATGCCCTCGCCGCATGCCCGAGCCGGGCCGTGATTCGTGCACCTGTTGCATTGTTCACCGCGTCCCTCGGATGTGCGGCGGGGATCTGTCTCGTATACGATATGATCGATATGATGCGATTATGTGATATTACGAGGATGGCGGCCGGGATGGCATTTGATAAGATTGTACGTACGCGTCCGTCCAGGGCGGGTTAGTACTACGAGGGGTTCGTTACCGCGAGGAAATGGCTGTGTGATATCTACGGTTTGTACGATGAAGACTATGACCTCTTGCATGACTGGATTCTGATTCCTCAACGAAAACCGATTGGTTTTGACATACCTTTGGAGTTCCATGGTTACGTACGCTTTGCGATTCGCTGGGATTGCCTAGGACATTTCGTAAAAGTTACGATTTTACATCCGACTACGGTTATTTTAATTATGTATATAAAAGATATTTAGGACATATCCGCTGTTTGAGAACTCCTTTTGATCGGGAGCTAACACTTTTGGTATGATTTTCGTTGTATGTATGCTTGTATATATGACTATTTAGTACGGCATTTCATTGTTGCCATTTTGTGGGTTGTCCATCCGGTAGGTACGTGCGATATGCGACTTTGTACGATATAATCTAACGGCTTAAATACGGTTTCGGTATGTATATACGTCTATGTATGTTCGTGCGATGCACCTTATATACGTATGAATTTATGTATGTTTAAATGGAATTAGCCGGTTGGTATATCGGATGCTACAGGTAGGTACGTATGGGTGTCCACGTAGGACACCGTCCACGACCCACGGGGCATTTTAATCGTGACATCCTTAAAGCATCTTAAGGCCCGAGTAAGTTGAACAAAAGGCATGACAAATGGGTTGAATTCCTTGAATCATTCCCTTATGTAATCCAATACAAAAAGGGAAAGGATACGTAGTGGCGGATGCCTTATCAAGGAAACATATTTTGATCAATACTTTGTCTTCCAAATTGATGGGTTTTGAGAGCTTGAAGACATTGTATCCCGAGGACAGTTTTTGCGCAAATCTTTCTAGAATGCGAAGAATGGGAAAGGGAAAGGTGGCTTAGGGATAGATCTTCTACTCCCTATTCTAAGTTTGATGGTTTCTTGTTCAAGAACAAGCGACTATGTGTGCCCATGAGCTCTTGGAGGGAGTTATTTGTGAGGGAGGCACGCAATGGGGGATTGATGGGACACTTTGGGATTGACAAGACAATGGGGATTCTTGAGGAGCAATTCTATTGGCCCCCATGCGGTGGGATGTGGCCCGAATTTGTGGCCAATGCCTTGAATGCCGAAAAGCTAAATCTAGGCTTCAACCCCATGGCTTGTACACTCCCCTCCCCATTCCTCAACAACCTTGGTTTGACATTTCCATGGACTTTGTGATGGGATTGCCTAGGACAAAAGGGGGAAAGATAGCATCTTTGTTGTTGTTGATCGTTTTTCGAAAATGGCTCATTTCATTGCTTGCCATAAGGTTGATGATGCTCCCCCATATTGCTTCCTTGTTTGTTGAAAATGTGGTTAAATTGCATGGCATTCCCAAGACAATTGTGAGCGATAGGGACCCCAGTTCCTTAGCCACTTTTGGAAAGAATTGTGGGGTAGGCTTGGAACGAAGTTGTTGTTTCCCACCTCTTGCCACCCACAAACCGATGGCCAAACCGAAGTTGTCAATAGGACTTTAGGTTCTATGCTTCGGGCCATGGTAAAAGGGAAGCTAGCCACTTGGGAAGACCAATTGCCTTTAGTAGAATTTGCATATAATAGAGTTATTCATAGCACTATTGGCATGTCACCCTTTGAGGTGTTGTATGGTTTTAACCCCCTAACCCCCTTGGATCTAACGCCTTTGTCTCAAGATGTGGTATTGAGTTTAGATGGTAACAAGAGAGCGAAGCTATGAAGAAGATCCATGAAAAGGCTAGGCTCCAACTTGAAAAGAAGAATCACAAGGTGGCAAAAAGGGCAAACCAAGGGAGAAAAAGGGTGGTCCTTGAACCGGGAGATTGGGTGTGGGTGCACTTCCGGAAAGAAAGATTTCCAAACAAGAGGAAGACAAAGTTGATGCCACGTGGGGATGGTCCCTTTGAAGTCCTTGAGAGGTGATAACAACACGGTTAGCGGAACACTTTAGAATTGAAAATTAGAAAGGGGGAAGATTTGATTCTTGAGAAAGAAGAACACAAGTTCAAAGTATTTGATACTTAAAACGTTGTTTAATAGTGAAAGAAGGAGTTGAATCAATTAAGAAGAAGAAGAAATGGACCGAGGGAACTCAAACAAGGAATCTTACCATCGAAGAATCCGAGTTGCGGTTCAAAGCAGAACAAAAAGGGCATAACCCAAACGAGAACCTCAAAGGTCTCCACAAGCACAAAGCTAATATTATTAATATTCAAACTTAGTTACAATGAAAAAGAAAACACCCCTTTATATAGGAGAAATGGTGGTAAGCCACCTAAAGAAAATAAAGAACATTCTAGACTTCAAAGTTGGTCAAACTACATTAATTAAGGTGCAATTTCCATTTGCATAGAAGACCACCAATTCTTTGTTCCAAAGTGCATAGAAGACCACCAACATTTGTTCCAATGTGCATAGAAGACCACCAAACATTTGTTCCAATGTACATAGAAGACCACCAACACTTTGTTCAATAAAAACATTAAATGTAGTCAACATAGCATTAAATGATCTTCTAGAAACACAAGTATGGGCTGCTGAACTTGTTCCTTCTTTGGGCATGTTTTGGGCCATAATCTAACTCATCTTGGTCAATTTGGGCCTCCAATTAGTATTAAGACTTTCCCAAAAGATCTCCTTTGGGCTGGAGCTATTCCTCCATTACAAGACACGTCATTACCAAATGAAGCCCATTAAAGTATCTTGATATTTTTTAGTCTTCAACGAAAATTAAGCTTCCTTGGTTGCTATCATTCTCCCCCTCTTATAGAAGATTCGTCCCGAATCTTAGTGGTGACCTTTTTTGCTCCTTAATGCATTTGAGCCTCCATGGTTGCTATCATTCTCCCCCTCTTAAAGAAGATTCGTCCTCGAATCTTGACATTGACCTGCAACCAACATGATAATCACAATAAGTAGGGAGCAAACAAAGGAAACAAAACAAGCATTTGGTAAAAACAACACAAGGTAGTGACCATGCAACCATCTAACCCACTTGGTTTTTTTATGCACAAATACTCCTTTTAAATCTCCAAGCATAACATCATCTAACAGAAAAATGTGATCACCAACACAACCACTAAGAACACAATTCATAAGCTCTTTAAACGGTGAGTAGGTCTTTACCTAGATCAAAAGCATATGAATACCAAGAAAACATACCATATTTGCTCTTGCTAAATAACTTAACCTCACCATTGGATACACCATGATCAAGATATGGATCAAAAGTAATTTCCTCAAGAATTGACTTGGAATGAGGCTGCAAAAAAAGATCTACAAAACAAGATAAAGATATTGTGCAGTTAGCAACATGTGAGCAATCCTTTTCCACACTTGAGCCACTACATTCTGCATTTAGCTCAACTTCCTGAGGATCTATGGTATCAATATCTTCATTGAGAACTTCATCACCATTGCTTTTTTCATTGGAATCCCAAAGTGGACAAAAATATACTGCAAACTCTTCATCCCACAATGGGTTATCATACACTTTAAAACCTTGACCAATGAGATTTTCTTCTTCAAGTGAGGTGTCATCATCCTTTACACAAAGTTCATCCTCAATTTTCTGCATGAAAGGAGATGTAATACTAAAACAAGAAAGAGTTAGTTGATTAGCATATGAACAAGATTCATCCTTTCTCAAATTTTCTTGTATTTGTTCACTCAACTTATCTCGTCCCCCACTTTCACCACATTGTGGCAGACTGCTCACGTGAGAAGAACAACAAAAAAAGTTAGGTTCACTCTCAATTTGAGTTATATCTTCACTTAAAACTCTTGATTCAACAAATTGTGTTACAAGTTCAGTTTTGTTTGTATCTACAAATAGATCATCGATAAGGTCATACCACATGAGATCATCAAGCTCAACTTTGTCTTCTACTTGGAATTGTTTCCACGAATCATCAGCCTTTGCTCCTTTCAAATCCCATTGGAAGCTAGATTCTTCCTTCAATTGTTGTTCCAACACTTGATGGGTTCTTCTTCAATAACGCACATTTGGAGCACAAACACTAGAAAAAGAATGAATTAATTGGTTAGAACTTGAACAAGAATCTTTCACACTTATGCACTCAATTCTTTTAATCTCTTCTTTTTTCTCATCTCTCAAGTGCACTTGTTCACCCTCTATTTTACCTCTTGAGCTCACTTCACTCAATTCTTTCCACTTATTTCTGCTTCTTAACAACTCACTCTTTTCACTCATCACTTCCTCTCTCGAGTTGTCAAGTTGCTCACCCTCACTTCTCTCTCTTTCTTTTGTCTCTCATCCTCACTTTTGTTTGGTGTAGAGAGAAGGTTGTCAATGCGGTATCATCCTTTTCTATCCGGGCAAGGTATCAATAAGTATGAAGTTCCCATATACTTGCCTAGAATCCCTCTTTTATCCCTTGGAGGACTTCTAACATCAACTCTAATTTTAGGCTTCCCAATCCCACTATTGTTTCCCCTCTTGCAGACCTTTTCCTTTTCAAACACCTCTATTGATCTCCTTACCGTTAATTGATTTTCTTGAATCTCTTTAGGTGACAAAGATACAAGGGTAGTTCTTTTTCCATCATCTTTCACCAAGGAATACCTATTCTTTTCTAGATCATATGAAACTTTCTTATAGAGATACCACGGCTTTCCCAATAAGACATGACATGTGAAAAAGGGAATTACGTCACACCAAACCTCATCCTTGTAGCTCCCAAGAGTTAATGACACCAACACCCTCTTCTCTACCTTCACTCCTTTTAAGGTGTAGGGTGAAGCATGCTTAACACAAGATAAACCTACTTTTTCAACAAAGTAAGCACTAACTAAGTTATGACAAACATTCTTGTCAATCTTAGTAGCACACACCTTAGACAATACCTCCGTTTCTAGTTTAAAAACCTTGTTAACTCTAGTAAGCTCATGGCCTCTTCTAAGACTCTTTCCCAAACTAGATCTTACCGGAGTAGGTTTAATAGGATTCAAACTCCCAACTTCAACATAATCAGCACATTCATCACCATAACTAATGTCATCATAATCAAAAGATTCATCACTACTATAATCCTCACAAATGTTATTACCTTCACCCGAATCACAAATCTGATGTGACTCATCATAGGTTTGGCTATTTGACTCATCGTAGCCACCATAATCTTCACAAGAATCATTGCACGCCCTTCTATCATCTTCCGCATATGATTCCCAATCTTTTCCACTAGAATAATTGTCCCTTCACTCCAAATGCAAACAAGACATGCTTTAAAAAAAAGAAAAGAAAACAGTTAGTAGTAAAGTGATCTCAAATACACTCCCTTACGTGTATCACTCAAGTAGTGGCTCTCAACACTCGTGTTTCACACTATTAGGCTTTTACCCTCAAATAATCTCACCACTCTTGCCTTTTACCACTCAAGGGCTGCTCCTCGAAGTTCTTCAATAAACCAACAACTCAAACATTTCAAAGTAAGTTCCAAAGCTTGGTTCAAGAATGGAAACGTCAAACAAAGAAAAGGACAATAAAAAATTAAACGGACTGGAAACAAGAAATACACAAGGACAATAAAGAGAAAAACACGAAATAAATTGGCACGAAACAAAGAAATAGACACAAAATTACTAGGCAACTCTAAGTATGAACAAATACTTTAAGTTTCTAGTAAGAGAACAAATAGAAAACTAAATGTAAGGAATAAACACTTTTAAGAAAAGATCTAGAACATATCAATGAGTTTTTTATCCAAATGTGTTGTAATGACCTTGCACTCCTCAATGTGACTTTTGAGTTCCTTGATGAGTTTTAGTCAAAGAATCTTTAAAACTAATGGGATTTTCAAGAGATAACAACCACAATGGATTTCCCAATAATTTAAAGTCACCAAATCACAAGATAAATGATTGAAGAAATCAAGAATAAGTAAAGAAAACTTAGAGAATACGTTCACGGCCTTCGTTCACTCGATGAGCGCTTTTTTAAACTTTTTTTTGCTCATACTCACGTGCTACTTTTTTTTTTTTCAGATTCTTTTTTTTTTGGTATTTAGAATTCAAATCAATAAATCGGGTGAGTATAGGAATAATCAACCATCCAAAGCTCTGATACCACTTGATAACAACACGGTTAGCGGAACACTTTAGAATTGAAAATTAGAAAGGGGGAAGATTTGATTCTTGAGAAAGAACACAAGTTCAAAGTATTTGATACTTAAAACGTTGTTTAATAGTGAAAGAAGGAGTTGAATCAATTAAGAAGAAGAAGAAATGGAGGGAGGGTGATACAAGAACGGATACGCGAAAATGAGAAATTAAGAAGATAAACAAAAGGAAAAGAAAAGATAGATAATTTGACACAACTTAAGATTCAATTTAGCAACCAAAGTTATATTAAAACTAAGACCTCTAAATTATCATCAAAAGAAACACCAAATTCTTAAGGTGACCTCAAGGGAAACAAAGTCCCAAGCAACCAACCTTCTCAACAAAGAATTCAACCAAAAGCTTCAACAAGCTCTCTCATCTCTCATGCTCCCAATGGAGTCTTACAATTTCACAATTTCAATATTTCATATCATAAAAGTCTACCAAATGAAATAAACTAAGATAGTATTTATACTAGATAGAAAAGGAAGACTACTATGGCTATTACAATAATACCCTTAATGAAGTAAGGGCCTTGTTTGGTTAGTAGTCTTCTTAAAAGATGAGAAAGGCCTTCTTCTCCCTACTTCATCCAAATGAGGCCTATACTTCCATTTTAGCATATTCTTGAGCTTCATGCCTTCAATCCAAGCACCTAGTAAGTCTCCAAAGACGTGATCCCTAGCTCGGTACGTTATTCACATAGATGAGTCTTTCAGAACAGTTGATGCATGCATTTTCCTTATAAGTTATTGAGAGTCGTATGATGGAAAAGATAGATAATTATGTTTATGTTGATTTCACGGAAGTATGTCTAAGTACTTTATCATCAAAAGTACCAAATTCTTAAGGTGCCGTCATGGCCACCAAAGTTTGGGTCGTGACAGCCCACCAACGAAAAGTCTTTGCTCCAAAGCTCTCCTAGCTCGGTTGCGACCTCTCACTTCAATATTTCGTCCTCTACCAAATGATCCCTAAGAAGCGTGCTCGAGATCCTCATCCCTCGTGATGGTATCTCGTGTCCTCACCATTTGTGAGAGAATGGTAGCAGATTATGTAGCAATTAGAAAAAGCCAGATACCAATTTGAATGAAGCAGCATGAAGGAATGAAAGATGGTGAAATTTCCTAAATATTCCATAGCCTCTCGTAGATCAGTAGGGAGCTCATCGTACCGATTTGTAAGACTCTACTAGACATGCTCTTGTACTCATAGACCAGGTCACCTAGGGTTCTTCTACCAACTTGTCATGCCTTAACTAGGGTAATCGTGTGAGCACCTACCATTTCCCATCTCGGACGGCGAACCCTTTTCTAAATTATTCATTCAACCACAATAAATAAATCAAGGCAATCGAGTATAAGTATCAAACATAGATAATAATAAAGATAGTGAGTAATAAGTACGGAATTAATACAACAATCCCAAGGAATCTGGTCGAAGGCCGTATAAGAGAAACTACTACAAATACTATAAGTCTGAATATAAATACATGTCTGATAATGGAATACTGTCTCTGAATATCAAAATAAGACAAGTAACTAAGAAGAGGCATCCGGGCAGCGAATCCATCCAATGCTCACCTTATACTACTCATAAGATGACCTAGGGACTCAGTCACGGGGTGTAGAAGTCGATCCGATCACAAACTCTACACTCAGAAAGAATGCAGCAAGGTAGAATTAGTACAACAACACGTACTGAGTAGGCATTATAGGCCATTAAAGGTATCTAGAAAATCATATAACGTCTTAGAAGACCACAATTCTTTGTTCCAAAGTGCATGAAGACCACCAACATTTGTTCCAATGTAATATAAGACCACCAAACATTTGTTCCAATGTGTACATAGAAGACCACCAACACTTTGTTCAATAAAAACATTAAATGTAGTCAACATAACATTAAATGATCTTCTAGAAACACAAGTATGGGCTGCTGAACTTGTTCCTTCTTTGGGCATGTTTTGGGCCATAATCTAACTCATCTTGGTCTTCAATTTGGGCCTCCAATTAGTATTAAGACTTTCCCAAAAGATCTCCTTTGGGCTGGAGCTATTCCTCCATTACAAGACACATAGTATAAATAGTTCTCTTCTTCTTCATGGAAAGATTAGACTATTTTGAATATTGATATTTGATATTGTAAAACTCTTCAGAGTTGAGAGATTGTGAAAACCTTTGATTGAGTAATTGTTGAGAGGATTGGTTATTTGGGATTCCAAATCCCTCTTGGTCATCCTAAGAATTTGGTGTCTCTTTTGTTCTTAATTTAGAGGTCTTAGTTTTCTATAACTTTGGTTGCTAAATTAGGTCTTAAGTTGTGTCAAATTATCTATCCTTTTCTTTTCTTGCATTTTAATTCTATTTTCGTTTTTAGTATTGTATCAATTCCAGAAGGGATTGGAGACGCAGGTGAATCTTAGTACAGCATTTCACCCTCAGACTGACGGACAGGCCGAGCGTACTATTCAGACGCTAGAAGATATGTTGCGGGCCTGTATTATTGACTTCAGAGGTAGCTGGGACGATCATTTGCCACTTATTGAGTTTGCTTATAATAATAGCTACCATTCTAGTATCCAGATGGCACCGTACGAGGCTTTGTATGGCAGGAAGTGCAGGTCATCTATTGAATGGTTCGGTGTTAGGGAG
>NW_026716054.1:0-18289 GCF_029784015.1 Lycium ferocissimum
CCTCCCCCAATCTAAAAATCCCGGAACCAAAAAAAGGGGTTCTTGGTATGACCGTCCAAGATCACATGGTACGGTTACAACAAATTCATACCCAAAATAATATCAAAGTCTACCATATCCAATATCATCAAATCTACCCAAGTATCATACCCCATAAAAGTAACCAAACAAGATCAAAATATTCTATCAATAATAACTGAGTCTCTAACCAGAATAGATACATGAATAGGCACATCAAGATGGTCACTTGTCTAATCCTAACCAATACAATGATAGGCAGATACATAGGAGAAAGTAGACCTCGAATCAAATAAGATTAAAGCAGGTCGATGACGAATAGAAGCAGTACCTGAGGTCATAGCATCGGAGACCTCTGTCTCGGGTCTACCTAGATAGGAATAGCAAAGGCCACCACCACGGCTATTCTGGCTCGACTGTGCCCCTCATCTGGAGGCCTAAAAATAACCTGTACCAGATAGGTATCCACTTCGGGGCTACTGAGATCTACCGCGACTTGATTGAGTACCGCCTCGAGCTAGGAAACCACCCTGGCTACTAGATGGTGCTGAAGCCCTTAGAGTTTGGAACTGAGAACCATGCTGAAATCCGCTCTGTCCGGCTCTAGGACAATCTCTCATAAATAGCAACAATCACCACACACATAGCAAGCTCTGGGGCCTAGAGGATGACGCACGAAAGTCGACTAACAAGAGGGACCACCACA
The DNA here is from genome assembly GCF_029784015.1 of Lycium ferocissimum. Taxonomy (NCBI): domain Eukaryota; kingdom Viridiplantae; phylum Streptophyta; class Magnoliopsida; order Solanales; family Solanaceae; genus Lycium; species Lycium ferocissimum. Next base: position 725 of record NW_026716054.1, read on the forward strand.
GTCAGCTAGACGAGAGTAAGAACCACTATGGAATTGTCCAGCGCCATAACCACCGCGTCTAGAAGGATCACCTGGTGAAGCCTGTAATGCTAACTGAATAAGGCGGCCGGGGGCTGAATAATAAGACTTGGATGACTGTCCCCCACCTCTGTAGCCAAAACCACTATAACCACCAAGATGACGCGGCCTCTCCTCACTAGACTCTATCAAATATCTAGTCTTAGTAGACTCGACACTCACAGCATGATAACAACCGCCTAGAACGAAGATCCTAAGGCCACTAACTAGAGACAGACAACATGGAGTGAATACACGAGCCCACCCATAAACCTACGAATCGTCTCTTCCTCTATAGGAATCAACTGAGAAGCATACCTAGCTAGAAACAGAAATCTGCCCTCATACTCGGACACGTTCATACCTTGCTGCCGCAAATGGAGAAACTCATCTCTACGTTGATCCCTCAAAGTACGCGGCACGTACTTCTCCAAGAAAGCCTGGTGGAACTGGGTCCCAGTAAATGGAGGTGAACCCATCATCCTGGTATCAATAAAAGTCCTCCACCAAGTCTTCACGTCGCCGTGAAACTAAAATGATACATAGTCAACCCCATAAGACTCCACAATGCGCATCTTATAAAGCCTTTCATGCATCTCCATAATAAACTTATAAGCATCCTCAGTACGCAAGCTAAAGAACTTGGGCGGCTCCATCTTCAGGAATCTCCCAACCAGCTCCTAATCCTTAACGGTCAAAGGTTTAACTGCCATGGGTCTAGGAGCACCCTTAGCGGCTAGAAAACCACCTAAACGTGGGGCTATAGCAGCAGTAGGATGCATTCTCATAATCTGGCCCTGATCGGGAGTTCGTATCCCCAGTTGAATCTAGAAACCACCTGGATTAGTGGCATCTCCTACGACATGCTGGCTATCAAGATCAACAAGCACACGGTCCTGGAATGCCTGATCAGACATAGCATCGAGTCCCTGTCCGTTTGGCCGCCCGCCCTCCCCCGGCCGGCCGTGCTTTCTCGATGCTTCCGGAGAAGGCCGGAACGTGCTCGCCTCTGTCCATCTATAGGGGCTCCACCTCGGCGGTGCGAGGGCCCCCATTTCTAGCTCGCACCTAACTCGCCTCTTGTCTTCGGTCTTCGTGCCTACCTACTGCCAGCCGGGCTCAGTTACCTCGTCCCTCGCGATAGTAGCTCGTGTCCTCACTATCTGTGAGATAATAGAAGTGGATTAGATACCAATTAGGCAAAGCTAGATATCAATTTGAATAAAGTAGCACAAAGGAATGAAAGCAGGTGAAATTTCCTAAATATCCCATAGCCTCTCATAGATAAGAGCATATTTGATCGTAGCGATCTGCAAGACTCTAATAGACGTGCTCTTGTACCCATAGACTAGGTAACCTAAGGCTCTGATACCAACTTGGCATGCCCCAACTTGGGGAATCATGCGGGCACCTACCATTTCCCACCTCGGTAGTCGAACCATTTTCCTAATTCATTCATTGAACACAATAAATTGATCAAGGCAACAGAATATAAGTCTCATACAAAGATAATAATAAAGAGAGTGAATATATGCGATAATACATCAATCGTAAGGAATTTGTCTAAGGACGTACAAGAGCCACTACCACAAATACTCTAATTCTGAATATGAATAAATTTTTGATAATAGAATACTATCTCAGAATAGCAAATAAGACAAGTAACTAAGAAGAGGCATCTGGGTAGCGAATCCATCCAATGCACACCCTGGAATACTCGTCTGAAAGCCTCAGGACTCAGTCAGGAGGCGCAGAAGTCGATACAGTCACAAACTCTACACTCAGAAAGAATGCATCAAGGTAGAATCAATACATAACACGTACTGAGTAGGCATCATAGGCCGACAACAGTTAGAAAATCATATATAATAGAAAGAGACTGAAAGAGTAGGCATGCTCACAATCAAAATAAACTCAACACAATCCAATTACGGATAATCAATACCAAACCACCAAGTCTAGTCAAACACCTCAAGTCTGATATAATTCCGACCCACATCTCAAAAAGTTCTATTAAGTACAAGTATCATCGAGAATCAACCAACAAGTATAAAATAATACCAATAATGAGAATGAGGTGAATGCAATGCAAATACAATGATACACACACGCTTCAAGCGGAATATCTCGTCACCTCGATAGTCATGACCCATGAGGGACCACTAAGTCCATGTACCTGTTGCGAAAAGCACAACCCGATCCAATAGTCAGTGTTACCGAATGTCCAACCCGATCCCTATCAGTGTTGCGGTACGTGCCTCCCGATCCCAGTTAGTGTTACAGCGTGCAACCCCATCTCAACAATATATATGAGAATGAGCGAATGCATGATAACAATGCTAATAAGAATATATAATCAATGGTGCCGCACATTGACACAAATCTCACTCACAACAACAATGTCGTAATCCTTACTACCTTTCCAACAAACTCATTCATGATAGATATGATTTCCAACACACAAGTAATCACTAAGCATCTACTCTCTATGATTAAACATGTGACGGCGAGCCAATAACTCACAATAACCAACAAAACAATTGAGCACAATAAGGCAACAAGCAATAAATCACAACAATACCAACCTAAGTCTTACATCCCAACTTCATACCTGAAGGTTCGCATGCTTTCTCCAACAATCACTAACTATGCCTATAATCTGCTAACCGAAATATAACAGAAAGGTAAGCTGTAACCTACCTGGAAGTCGAACAGGAGCCTGGAACCGTCACACCTTGGCCTTGCCTCTCCGTAACGCCTTCAAGTACTCAAATTCTATTCATAAACAAAGTTTATATTAAAAACCATGAATAAAGACACCCATATTGATTTACTTCTAGCTAGGTCAAATTCTAACCCAAGCAAATTGGGGAAATGGGCCCACAAGAGTAAAACAAAAAATTAAAAGGTGGAACATGCAATTCAAGCTCTAGGTGATCAAACCCACTAATCATTTACTAAAATAACACAATATTAAGGCTAATTCCAATTTAAAGCAAAACCCTCAAATTTGGGTATGAACCGTAATTCTTCAATTTCTAAAATTAATCATCAATAATGGAAGAAAAAAGCTTAATAACAAGTAATTCATCAACTCTGTGGTTATTCTAGTCAATTTCACTACCAATTTCTATTTTAGAAGTCTAAACCCATTTCAAGAATTCTAGCACAAGACTCATCTTCTCTATCTAGGTTCTAGTGATTTTAAGCATGGAATGGGAATCTAGAAAGGCAAATAACAAAGGCTAGGGTCATAGATCTTACCTCCAAGAAGAATCAGTCCACAAATAGCTCTATTATCCCAAAGAGTGCTTAGAAGAGTGATGAGAAGAATTGATAGGGTTTAATGGGAGTTAACTTGAGAAAAGAGAAATTATTCTACCCGACTACGGCTGCAACACACGCGCTACGACACCATAAGGCTCGCCATGGCGACCCTCACTAAAAATCAGTATGCCGCTATAGCGGCAATGGACCCGCTACAGCGGCTAGTCACCAATATTCCCCAGTCCGCTATAGCCGTCTCCCAAGAACTATAGCGTGACCATTACACGGTTAAGGAACCGCTTCAACGCCTACACTAACCATAATATTCTGATTTTTGACCAGTCTCATACCGAAATTTAGCTCTAACCCGAGGCCCCACAGATACCCAATAAACATGTTCACACACATAAAAAGGCGCTACGAATTTCCCAACGGAGGTTTATTTGACCAAATCAACCCCTAATGGCCTAAAGTTAAGTTCCCAACCAAAGTTCTAAAACGCACCCAAACGCAAGGAACTGAACAGAACATACAACTAAGTCCTAAATGACTGTCCTGCCTCTCTGAATCGACGTAATATAAAAAAGGTTCGTTTACTCAAAAGTCAACTTTTGGTCGAACGGATTCCACTTGGAGGTTCAAACCTCTAAAACTCACTCGATGACCTAGGGAAGGGTCAACAGAGGTAAAAGGGTCATTCGCACTATAATGATGTAATGACCCATTTTGTCGTTACCGTGATTATTCTTTTTTTGCCCTTATTGACTAATTCCTGAGTCTAGTTAGAACTATTTTGACCCGAGGAGATAGTTGGCATGACTTCCTAGAAATCGTTATGGGCTTTAGAATGTTTTCTAGAAAAATTGGGCTTTTAGCGAAAATGAGTAGACTTTTGAGTAAACGCACCGTTTTTGGAAATTCGTCAATTTCGAGAGGTCCGGATTGTCTTTTAGAATTTGTGTGCATATTCGATTTGGTTCCCAACACAATCGGGTGCATTTTGGGACCTAGGTTGGAAAGTTAATTTTGAGGTATCGGGGGTTGACTCGGTTAACGAGACCGCTGATAGGAATTTCGAGGCCACTAGTGCGTTTGTAGTGCATTTTTATGCGTATCTGCATATTTGGTTTGTGTCCGGGAGGTTCTAGGATGGTTTCGGGTGTCGATTTCAAGTTTGGAAGACACCAGAATTTCCTGGGGTCATGTGACCGCTATAGTGGTAGGACGACCGCTATAGCGATAAGGTGACCGCTATAGCAGCCAACAGGTAGTTTTCTGGTTTAAAAGCTTATAAAACCCTTAGACATTTCCCATAACTTCTAAACTCATTGTAAGTACTCTTGGAGGTGACTTGAAGGTTTAGAGATCCATTTTCTTCCTAGGGTAAGTGTCCTAACCTTATATCTATCCATTATGATCTTCTAAACATGATTTCAACCTTGTAATGACTAGAATTAAAGAGGGGTTTTATGGGTTTCATGTGAAGAAGGGTTAAAAACGAAATTGATTCTTAGATGATTGTTAAAGATGAAATTATTGTTGTTCATGCCAGATAATGTCATATCTAGGCTTGTTAATCATTATTCTTCGATTCTAGAGTTGATTTTCATGAATTAAAGTTAGGGTTCTTAGACTCAAATTTGGGGGTTTTCACATTGCTGGTGATTTTGAGAATTAATTGAGTATTCTAATGATTAAAGTAATGGGTTTTTATCTTTTAGTATTGAATTTTGTATTTTGGTCATAAAATTTCCTGTTAGCCCTTTGGACCTGTTTTTCCTAAATTAAGGGTTGGAATTTGACCCGAATAGAAAGTAGCCAATATGGGTATCATTATTCATGGTTTCTTACATAGAATTCATATGTGATAGAGTTTGATTATTTGGAGACGCTTCGAAAGACAAGGCAACGTGTGGGTTCGTGGCACCTGTTTGGCTGCCAGGTAAGTTATGGCTTCCCTTCGGTAAACTCCGATTAGTTTCCCATATTTTTGTATTAGAAGGATCGGAGAATGCATGCGTAGGGAATCAGAGATTTGGGATGGAATCCTAGGATGGTATTGTTGTGTGACTTGTTTATTCGGACTTGTGGCTTGTAGATTCCTTAGGTTGTTTGATGTGTTTTTTCTTGAATACCGGTGGATTTATGTTACTTGGGAGTAGCGAATGAATCTAATTTTTATGTCTAATGATGAAAATTTCTCGTAATATATGATTACTCGTGTTTTGCCATTAATAGTGAATGTAGTGGATAAATGAGAGGACAAAATGTACAAATGATTGTGATTGAGTTCTAAATGAGTTGTGACGAAGAATTTTGAGTGTGGGGTGAGATACGTGTTCTAAGCTAATAGGCTTACTTAAGGAAGTGGTAATAATGTATATCGATTGATTGGCCTGTTGTTTGTTAGGACTAGCCACCCGGTTGTGTTGGCGTGACGCCATGAGTGTTGGTAGAGATTAGACCCTGATAGTCATCTTGATTTGGATATATTATTGGTATACCCATTGTGGTATTTGCGGTTCGGATACATTGTTGGCATACCCACTGTTGGTATTGTGATATTGATAAATTGTTGGCGTACCCCATTGTTGCTACTTGTGATATTGAGTTGATTGTTGATGTTGATACATGCATTGCACACATTCTAATATATTAATGATGCATGGCCGATTGGCATACCCACTGTTGGTATTGTGATATTGATATATTGTCAGCATACCCACTGTTGGTATTGTGACATGATACATTGTTGGTGTACCCATTGTTGGTACTTGTGATATTGAACTTGGTTATTGATGTTGATACACGCATTGCATACATTCTCACTCATTCATGATGCATGGCCGATACACGGCAATGATCCAGTATCGTTGACTGAACGAAACTGGTATTTTGATAAATTCTTTTACTTTAGTGATTGTAAGAAGGCCGATGTCTGAGGTTCAATTATGGAATCGTTGATTGTGTGAAACTGATATTTGATAGACTCTTTACTTAAGTGATTGTGAGATGGCCGATGTCCAATGATCTATTCCGCCATCGTTGTTGCATGGCCAATTCCTATGATATCCCGAAATCTTTATTGGTACATGGACACCACGGGTCCCCGAGAGTAGTACCGGTGAGACTTACCCGCTGAGCAATTGGCCAGGGTTCCGTCTATCTATTGGGCAAAGATCTAAGATGGGTGGCACTTAGACTTCACGACTCACACTGGGTTGTGCTACCGAGATGCCGATATTTCTGCCTAGAGTACATTGTACACCTAATTTGCATGGCATGGCATTGCATTCATACATCTTGCATTGCATTTCAACGATACATCTTGCATTGTATTTCATTATGACTTGTTTGAGATGATTTGGTGTTTACTTGTGATGATTGAATTCGGATTGATTTATTCAGACTTGGCACATTTGGGATTAGATACTTTACTTAGGAAATGACGTGTACTTGGATCTGGATTTATTGATTGAACTTGTTGAGGTATCCCATAGACCGTCCGTAAGATTAGTTATATGTTTGGTCTCTATGTGATGTAGGATAACGGGTGTCTTAATAATGAGTTGACTACTAGACTGAAACGATCGACTTAATGATATGTGAGTTTCGATATATTTGTGAGCTTGATTGGTGAATTATTAGAGTGAAATTAATGCTTAAGGGTATTGATATATAGTGTGTGGTATATAGACGCATGACTTGATTGGGTTATTATCATACTTATCTATGAATTCTTTTACTGATATGTATTACTAACCATTGTCGGCCTATGATACTTACTGAGTACGCGTGGATTGTACCGATATTGCACTTGCTACACCCTTTTTTGGTATAGATTGTTTGAGGTAATTGATTGTGATATGAAGCGGAAATGTGCAGTGCATGTCTAGAAGGCCTCCTCCCATTTCATTCTGGGATGGAGGTTAAGTCTTAGAATGTAGTGTTAATCTGAAATCATTAGTCGCTTTTGTACTAGTCTAGATCATGTCATGGGAAAAATGGATTGAGTCTGTCATCATATATTGTTGTAATCATATGAAAACTTGAGTTTATTAAATATACACTATGATGTTCTGCCATTACTGTCAATTATCTTTTAGTGAGAATGACTGTCCTCATTTAATATCATGTTATTCGATAGATAGTTCACCTATCAAGGTAGGAAAGATAGGTGTCCGCGCGACCCCGAGTTGGGTCATGAATTAAAGTTAGGATTTTAGACTCAAATTTGGGGGTTTTCACATTAATGATGATTTTGAGAACTAATTGAGTATTCTTATGATTAAACTAATGGGTTTTAATCTTTTAGTATTGAATTTTGTATTGGTCATAAAATTTCCAGTTTGCCCTTGAGACCCATTTTTCTTAAATTAAGGGTTGAAATTTGACACAAACACAAAGTAGCCAATATGGGTATCATTATTCATGGTTTCTTACATAAAATTCATATGTGATAGAGTTTGATTATTTGGAGACGCTTCAAAAGACAAGGCAACGTATGGGTTCATGGCACATGTTCGCTTGCCAGGTAGGTTATGGCTTCCCTTTGGTAGACTCCGGTTAGTTTCCCATATTTTTGTATTAGAAGGAACGGAGAATGCATGCGTAGGGAATCTGAGATTTTGGATGAAATCCTAGGATGGTATTGTTGTGTGACTTGTTTTTTCGGGCTTACGGTCTGTAGATTCCTTAGGTTGTTTGATGTGGTTTTCTTGAATATCCGTGAATTTATGTGACTCTGAAGTAGCGGACGAAACTCATTTTCATGCCTAATGATGAAAATTTCTCGTAATGTGTGATTTCTCGTGTTATGCCATTAATAGTGAATCTAGTGGATAAATGGGAGGATAAAATATACCAATGACTGTGATTGAGTTCTAAATGAGTTGTGACGAAGGATTTTAAGTGTAGGGTGAGATTCGTGTTCTAAGCTAATAGGCTGATTTAAGGAAGTGGCAATAATGTATATCGATTGATTGACCTGTTGTGTGTTAGGACTAGCCAACCCGTTGTGTTATGTTTGACTGTTCTATTGTGTTAGCGTGATGTCATGAGTGTTGATAGATATTAGACCCTGATATTCATCTTGATTTGGATATATTATTAGCATACCCATTGTGGTATTTGACCCACTGTTGTATTGCGATATTGATACATTGTTGGCGTGCCCTATTGTTGGTACTTATGATATTGAGCTTGATTGTTGATGTTGATACACGCATTCTCATCCATTCATGATGCTTGGCCGATTGGCATACCTACTGTCGGTATTGTGATGTTGATATATTGTTGGCATACCCACAGTTGGAATTGTGACATGATACATTGTTGGCATACCCATTCTTTGGTACTTGTGATATTGAACTTGGTTGTTGATGTTAATACACGCATTGCATACATTCTCACTCATTCATGATGCACGGCCGATACCCAGTAATGATCCGATATAGTTGATTGAGCGAAACTTGTATTTTGATAAGTTCTTTTACTTTAGTGATTGTGAGAAAGCCGATGCCCGAGGTTCAATTCCGGAATCGTTGATTGTATGAAACTGATATTTGACAAACTCTTTACTTGAGTGATTGTGAGATGGCCGATGTCCAATGATCTATTCTGGCATCGTTGTTGCATAGCCGATTCCTATGATATCCCAAAATCGTTGTTGGTGCATGGACTCCGTAGGTCCCTGAGAGTGGTGCTGGTGAGACTCTCCCGGTGAGCAATTGGATAGGGTCCCGTCTGTCTATTGAGCAAAGATCCGGGTCGGGTGGCACTTAGACTTCGCGAGTCACACTAGGTTGTGCTACCGAGACGTTGGTATTTCTATCTGGAGTACATTGTACACCTCATTTTCATGGCATGGCATTGCATTCATACATCTTGCATCGCATTGCATTGATACATTTTGCATTGCGTTGCATTATGACTTGTTTGACACGATTTGGTGTTTACCTGTGATGATTGGATTTGGATTGATTTACTCAGACTTGGCACATTTGGGATTAAATGCTTTACTTAGGCAATGACGTGTACTTGGATCTGGATTTATTGATTGAACTTGTTGAGATATCCCATAGATCGTCCGTAAGATTAGTTATATGTTTGGTCTCTATGTGATGTAGGATAACGGGTGTACTAGACTGATGAATTATTAGAGTGAGTTCGGAGATCGTTGAGAGCCTGACTGGTGAATTATTAGAGTGAAATTAATGCTTAAGGGTATTGATATATAGTGTGTGGTAGATAGACGCATGACTTGATTGGGTTATTATCATGTTTATCTGTGAATTTTTTTACTGATATGTATTACTAACCATTGTCGGCTGATGATACTTACTCAGTACGCGTGGATTGTACTGATATTGCACTTGCTACACCCTTTTTGGGTGTAGATTGTTTCAGGTAATTAATTGTGATATGAAGCGGAAATGTGCGGCGCCTGGCTGGAAGGCCTCCTCCTATTTCATTCCGGGACAGAGGTTGAGTCTTAGAATATTGTGGTAATCTAAAATCATTAGTCGCACTTGCACTAGTCTCGACCAGGTCATGGGAAAATGGATTGAGTCTGTAATCATATATTGTTGTAATTATCTTTTAGTGAGAATTGTCACGACCTAACCGCGTAGGCCATGACTAGTGTCCGAGCTGGACACTCGTATACACACACGTTAGCTATAATCACCCACAACTAGCATGATAAGGAACTCATATATAAAAAGGCAAGATGTCATCTTAAAAAGCATGTATATAGATATATATATATATATATATATATATATATATATATATATATATATATATATATATATATATATAGTGCAGTGAAACCGTGTCTGTCATATATATCAAGACAACCTGTCTCCTGTGGAGTCACAACTACCAATAGATAATATCGCACATAAGCCGGCAAGGCTATCATAACATGTGGGATCGCCCCAACTATATATACGCAAGCCGACAAGGCTGCCACTATATACAACATCCCAAAACATATATGCATACGCAAGCCGACAAGGCTGCCACTACGAATGGGGACGTCCCAAAACATAAATCATACGGACACAGGCGAACGTAAAGTAACTATATACAACCCACACATATGTCTACAGACCTCTAAGAGTAACAACAGTATCATATGACGGGACAGGGCCCCGCCGTACCCCCCGGGTAAACACATATATACAATAAGAGGATGCGAACAAAAATCTAGGCTCCCGGGACAATGGAGCACTCCAAGATAGCTTAATAGGAATCCTAAGCTGGCGGATCACCGAAGCGAGGATCTGTACCTGCGGGCATGAAACGTAGCCCCCCGAAGAAAGGGGGTCAGGACGAGATATGTACTGAGTATATAAAGCATGAAATATAGTAAGAAAGATCATAACTGAAGTAGGGATTCCAGGTGGAAAATATGATAATCAAGGAAACACTGTACCTGTGTCTTATGAAATAAAATCATGCATGTCTATATCATCTATCATATCCGGCCCATTATGGACTCGGTGAATCTGTCATATATCATACTCGGCCCATCATGGGGCTCGGCGCCATCATCACATCATCATACCATCATACCATCATATCATCATATATATATCGTGCCGGCCCTACAGTGAGGGACGCGGTGAACAATGCAAACAAACCGTGCACGATAACATACCCGGCCGGGACTCGGTGAAAGATGTAATAACCGTATGCACGAGCGAGTAGTAGTGAGTAACCATATGCATATAAATCATCTTTTGAGACTCAATAGATAAGTAGACTAATCAACGCTCGAGTATCAGGATAATAGTCACCCTCGGTACTCTATGAATGTCATTACGAACTATGTCAAATAACGCCTCAGGTATCATAGCCATGTATCAAATTAATACGAGACAGCTTATAAAAGTTATGGTCATTAGTCATGAACTTTTATGTATCATTTACTACCCGATCATATAGAAAGCTCGAGGGCAGTAGCTCGACTATTTTAAGAATTCTAATATCAAGAAGTGAATAAGAATCATAAAACATGCTCAGAACTCATGAATAGAATTACCCCAAAGCTCATATCTTATCTTACTTACATCTAGGACATGCCAAGAGAAAGAAGGGATAGGCTTTACATACCTTTAGCGTTTACTCGCAACACAACACGTATACGCTGCCCAATAGTGTCTCAACCTATATTAAGACGTCAAGAACTATGTTAAGTTACGGGGAGATTCAAAACGTATTCTAACGTTAGTAACTCCTTTCTAGATAATTAGACGACGTTTCCCTTATATTCAAACCAATCACATATAACCAAGTCAACATCACTAATTACAACTTCTACTAGCATCATTTTAAATTCTACAACATCCCACAAACAATTACAACTCCAACTTGAACCATTAAACCCTTCATTCTCCTCATAAAATCCATAACAACAACAACCAAAATACCAAGTAAAATTAGTTCACCTTTCCTACACAAAACAACCCCTACACGGCCTTAACACCAACATACATAATTCCATGAATTTCATCCATAAATACACATTACAACACGCTCAAACCATCCTCAATACATGTAAAAGAAGATTAAACCTTACCTTTAACACTTGACTTCTCAACTTGGCTAGAATTTGTGAATTGCAAGAATGAATATTTTGATTGCTCCCAAGGCTACTTCACGTTACTAGGGACCTTCCAATCAGTTGGAATACTTGAAGAACATCAAATTTTGATCAACATCCAAAGCTTGATCTCGGCCTACCATGGCGAGAGCTTCTCTCTCCTCTCTAAGTTTTCTTAAGTTGTGAAGATGATAAAATGACTTTCCTTGTCATCAATTTAATACTTATATGGTTCCTAAGATGTGGACACATGTCCCACTCATGGCTTGAGCCAATCAAATTTGGCCAAGCCATGGGTACTAATGGCCAATTAATGAAGTAATTAAACTTTTAATCCCACTTAATAATCTAATCATGGTTAATTAATCCCTAATCTTCATTAATAATTCCATACCAAATAAAATTTATAAACAACTTGTGCATTAAAATAAAATCGGAGGTTAAAAGTCTCTACCTCGTATCCCAAAATAGTCTTGTCCTTAACTTTTCGCGATTAGCTTAAAATATCCCAATGTACAAAAATATGGGATATAACAAGAATGATTGTCCTCGTTTAATGGTATGTTATTCGATATAGGGTTCGCCTATCGAAGTGGGAAAGATAGGTGCCCGCGCCACCCTGAGTTGGGTCGTGACAAGTTGGTATCAGAGCTTAGGTTAACCGTCTACTAAGTACAAGATCAATGTGTAGTAGAGTCTCGTGGAATGGTACGGAGAGGTCTGTTCCCATCCGTGAGAGGCTATGAGGCATCTTCGAAAAAACTCCCTACATTCTTTCTATTTTCGTGCTACTTCGGTCAAATTTGTATCTGAGCAGGTTCAATTAGTATCTAGGGGATTCCAATTGGTATCTATGCATCCTTGTTTCATCAGCCCTCAAATGGCGAACACTCATTTTCATGCGTCTGATCTCGTACATTGTTTCTTCAGCCCTCAAATGGTGAACACTCGTTCTCATACGTTTGATCTCGTACATTATGTGGTGGTATGGTATTAGAGGTCTCATCTCGGATTAGATGCGTGGCCTAGTTCAGTTCTAGCTTAGGAAGAAGGGTTTGACTTCGATAACGTTTGTGATAGTATGCGTGGCACAAGTGAACTTAGGGCAGACTAATGTTTTCGTAATGGTTAAGTTTTTAGTATTGGCAAGCGCAGACGAGTGTGAGTTCGTTAGGGATTATCAGACTCGACGAGTATGGTGATTGCGTGTCGTAGATAACATAGTGAATGAGAGATGAGGCTTAAACCTATTCGAGTCATATGGATCATTTTGGAATTCAAAATAAGGAATGGAATAAGGAATCTTGGTAGAGGAAAGTGGGTCATTGTAGACCAAGTATGTGCTTTGTTGGATTTAGAGTTTAGTCGGGTTGGACTCCGAAGCGTTGAAAGGTAACTCTAATGAGTAAAGTGTGTGGTGTGATTCTATCCCCGAGGTTGGTTCGGTAGGGTGCAAGACTTGTGATTTGTGGTAATTGATTTAGCGGCTTTGAGAATTGGTTAGTATTAGGCAAGGGTGGCAAGAATTAAGTACGCCCTTGGGAGTACTTGAATCTATTTCAATGGTGGTATTGTTGCCTAGTATGGAATAGATGAATTGTGGTTGTCTTGAGATTTATAGAAAGTAAGATTACGGAATGGGTAAGTGATAACCAATGGCTAGGTGAGAAGTGAGATTTCAGATAACCGACATGTTGGATTTATCAGAAGTGGCTTGTGTGGTACCCCTTTCGATAGTTTCACAGTACTTGCAGTGAATGAGTTTATATGTGTATTAGAGAAAGGATTTGTAAAAAAAATCTTTGTATGTTATGGCTATCAGTGTTTCCGAGATATGATCGTGTTGTGCCAAGTGTTTCATGTTATGAACAACTTTGACGGAATGACTTCGGTTTGCCCTTGACCGTTTTCCCTAAATTAAGGGTTGGAATTTGACCCGAATAGAAAGTTGCCAATTTGGGTATGATTATTCATGGATTCTTACATAGAATATATGTGATAGAAATTGATTACTAAGAGACGCTTCGAAAGACAAGGCAACGTGTGGGTTCGTGGCACCTGTTCGGCTGCCAGGTAGGTTATGGCTTCCCTGCGGTAGACTCCTATTAGTTTCCCATATTTTTGTATTAGAAAGAACGGAGAATGCATGCGTAGGGAATTAGAGATTTGGGATAAAATCCTAGGACGGTATTGTTGTGTGCCTTGTTTGTTCGAGCTTGTGGCTTGTAGATTCCCCGGAGTTGTTTGATGTGGTTTTTCTTGAATATCAGTGATTTATGTGACTTGGGAGTAGCGGACGAAACTCATTTTCGTGCCTAATGATGAAAATTTCCCGTAATATGTGATTGCTCGTGTTATGCCATTAATAGTGAATCTAGTGGATAAATGGGAGGATATAATGTACCAACGACTGTGATTGAGTTCGAAATAAGTTATGACGAAAGATTTTGAGTGTAGGGTGAGGTTCGTGTCCTAAGCTAATAGGTTGATTTAAGGAAGTGGTAATACTGTATATCGATTGATTGACCTGTTGTGCGTTAGGACTAGCCACTCCGTTGTGTTGTATTTGACAATTCTATTGTGTTGGCATGATGCCATGAGTGTTGATAGAGATTAGTCCCTGATATTCATCTTGATTTGGATATATTATTGGCATACCCGTTGTGGTATTTGCGGTTCGGATGCATTGTTGGCATACCCACTGTTGGTATAGTGATATTGATACATTGTTGGCGTGCCCTATTATTGGTACTTATGATATTGAGCTTGATTGTTGATGTTGATACACGCATTCTCATCCATTCACGATGCATGGTCGATTGGTATACCTCTTTTGTTGGTATTGTGATATTGATTTATTGTTGGCATACCCACGGTTGGAATTGTGACATGATACATTGTTGGCGTACCCATTGTTGGTACTTGTGATATTGAACTTGGTTGTTGATGTTGATACACACATTGCATACATTCTCACTCATTCATGATGTATGGCCGATACCCAGTAATGATCCGGTATCATTGATTGAGCGAAACTGGTATTTTGATAAGTTCTTTTACTTTAGTGATTGTGAGAACGCTGATGTCCAAGGTTTAATTCCGAAATCGTTGATTGTGTGAAATTGATATTTGACAGACTCTTTACTTGAGTGATTGCGAGATGGCCATTGTCCGATGATCTATTCCGGCATCGTTTTTGCATGGCCGATTCCGATGATATCCCGAAATCGTTGTTAGTGCATGAACTCCGCGGGTCCCCCAGAGTGGTTCCAGTGAGACTCTCCCTAATGAGCAATTAGCCAGGGTCCCGTTAGTCTGTTGGGCAAAGATCCGGGACGGCTGGCACTTCGACTTCGCAAGTCACCTTTGGGTTGTGCTACCGAGACATCGATATTTCCGTCTAAAGTACATGTGTACACCTCATTTGCATGGCATAGCATTGCATTGATACATCTTGCATTGCATTGCATTGATACATCTTGCATTGCATTGCATTATGGCTTGTTTGAGATGATTTGGTGTTTACTTGTGATGATTGGATTCAGATTGATTTATCCAGACTTGGCATATTTGGGATTAGATGGTTTACTTAGGAAATGACGTGTACTTGGAACTGGATTTATTGGTTGAACTTTTTGAGGTATCCCATAGACCATCCATAAGACTAGTTATATGTTTGGTCTCAATGTGATGTAGGATAATGGCTGTCTTAATGATGAGTTGACTACTAGACTGAAACTATCGACTTAATGATATTTGAGTTCCGAGATCGTTGTGAGCTTCACTGGTAAATTATTAGAGTGAAATTACTGTTTAAGGGTAATTATATACAGTGTGTGGTAGATAGACGTATGACTTGATTGGGTTGTTATTATGTTTATCTGTGAATTCTTTTACTGATATGTATTACTAACTATTGTTGGCCTATGATACTTACTTAGTACTCGTGGATTGTATTGATATTGCACTTGCTACACCCTTTTTAGGTGTAGATTGTTTTAGGTAATTGATTGTCATATGAAGCGAAAATATGTCGTGCCTGTCGGGAAGGCCTCTTCCTATTTCATTCTGGGACGGAGGTTGAGTCTTAGAATGTAGTGGTAATCTAAAATCATTAGTCGCTCCTGTACTAGTCTAGACCAAGTCATGGGAAAATGGATTGAGTCTAATCATGTATTGTTGTAATCATATGAGCACTTGAGCTTATTAAATATATACTATGATGTTCTGCCGTTACTATCAATTATCTTTTAGTGAGAATGATTGTCCTTGTTTAATGGTATGTTATTCGATAGAGGGTTCGCCTATCGTGGTGGGAAAGATAGGTGCCCGCGCGACCCCGAGTTGGGTAATTAAACATACATACAGTACTTATATATATCGTGGCCCTCAAAGGCATTTCAGACATATAGGTTGATTCCTTCTTATTTTATGTTACTCCTATGTTTATCTTATGTTGCTTTCATGCCTTACATACTCGATACTTTATTTGTACTGACACCCCTTTGCCTGGGGATGCTACGTTTCATGCTCGCAGGTCCTATTATATAGGTTGACGGTTCTCCAGTAGGTCACCAGCTCAGCAGATAATGTCATTGCACTTCACTTGCTCTGGAGTTGCCTTTTAGGTCAGTATGTATATGCATATGTTATGGGTATGGCAGTGTCACGACCCAACTCGAGGGCCGCGACGAGCACCCGGTGCTAGCCCACCCAGGCACCCCTTACATACTTATACATCACATTCTAGGTGAGCCACATCATTATATCATGCTTTTCATTCGTCATCATTCTAATCACATCGGGCAATAACACATCTATATAATCAATAACATCTGTGCCCGTATAATGTACATGCGCCGACAAGGCGATCAACAACATCCCAAAATATAGGCCGACAAGGCCGAACATATCTAACCATATACACAATGTCTACGAGCCTCTAAGAAGGGTACATCATATCATAACGTATGGGCGGGACAGGACCCCGCCGTGCCCATGAATATATACACAAAAGAATATGTACCAAAAAGCTGCCAGCCCGAAGGAAATGGAGCTCGCTATGTAGTCTCTCGAGAAAAATACGGCTATGGATCAAATCGTCTCCACGGCCACTGCGGGCATGACGCGGCGTCCACAAACAAAAGGACGTCAGTACGAAGAATGTACTGAGTATGTAAAGCATGATCAATATCAATATGGGAACATAAAGGATAACATATGAAATAATATAGCTGGGAGATGATAGTATCGTTATCATAGCACTTACCTGCTTTCCATAGGGACGTTCCGTTTCGATTTCGTACTAGAGTACATGCATTTGTATTCTTGCTCATTTACCTTTCGTATCTACTTTCATATTCGTATTCATGCCTCCTATCATATACATTGCATATTCATAGCCCTTACTTGGCACTTACATAATCTTATTATATTCGTACTCATATAGATGTCATACATATAGCTTATTATATTGCGTACCCGACCAATAAGTTCGGTGTTTCTCGTACCTGGCCCTACCAAGGCTCAGTGTTATCCGTACCTGGCCCTACCAAGGCTCAGTGTTATTCGTACCCAACTGCAGTGGTGCGCGCACGTCGTTATATATATAAATATACGTATTCATTATA
>NW_026716055.1:0-18299 GCF_029784015.1 Lycium ferocissimum
GGCTGGTTTGATGTTGGTGAAACTAAGTTAATCGGCCCGGATATGATTCAACAAGCGTTGATAAAGTAAAGCTCATCTTGACAGAAAGGTTATTAGCACTCAGTCGACAAGTCATATCACGGATAATCGACGTCGACCCTTGAATTCAGTTGGAGATTGGGTATTTCTGAAGGTGTCACCCATGAAGGGTGTAATGAGATTTGGCAAGAAGGGGAAGCTTAGCCCAAGATATATTGGACCTTATCAGATTGTCCGTATGGTAGGCAAGGTTGCCTATGAGCTAGACCTACCATCTGATTTGAAAGCAACAAATCTTTTGATCTTTTAAAGGGGGAAGGATGTTATATCCCGTATTTTTGTACATTGGGATATTTTAAGCTAATCGCGACAAGTTAAGGACAAGACTATTTTGGGATACGAGGTAGAGACTTTTAACCTCCGATTTTGTTTTAATGCACAAATTGGTTATAAATTTGTTTGATGGAAATATTAATGAAGATTAGGTATTAATTAACCATGATTAGATTATTAAGTGGGATTAAGATTTAATTACTTCACTAATTAGCCATTAGTGGCCGTGTGGGCCCCACCCATGGCTTGGCCAAATTTGATTGGCTCAAGCCATGAGTGGGACATGTGTCCACCTTGTAGGAATCATATTTAAGATAATTTGATGACTAATGAAGCCATTTACCATCTTCAACCAAAGAAAGAAACTTAGAGAGGGAAAGAGAAGCTCTCGCCATGGCCTGGCCGAGCTTGACGCTTGTGAGTGTTGATCAAAATTTAATTTTCTTCAAGTATTCCAACCAATTGGAAGGTTCCTAGTAACGTGAAGTAGCCACAGGAGCAATCAAAATATTCATTCTTGCAATTCACAAATTTTAGCCAAGTTGAGAAATCAAGTGTTAAGGTAAGGTTTAATCTTCTTTTACATGTATTAAGGGTGGTTTGATCATGTTGTAATGTGTAGATATGGATGAAATTCATGGAACTATGTATATTGGAGTTGAAGCCGTGTAGGGGCTGTTTTGTGTAGAAATGGTGAACAAATTTTACTTGGTATTTTGTTGTTATTGTTATGGATTTTGTGATGAGAATAAAGGTATTTAATGGTTCAAGTTGGAGTTGTAATTATTTGTGGGCTGTTGTAGAAGTTAATATGGTGTTAGTATAGTTTCTTGCATTTATGTGAATAATGTTGTTAACGTGTGGTTGTTGGTATAGTTTATGAATTTGGATGAAAAGAATGTGTTGTTGTTATTCTTGTTGAGCTTGGAAGATTACAGGTTGTATTGTGTGTTGGTTGGGCTGTTTTGGAGTGTTGTACGGGCTGTCATCGTAGTGTTCTCGAGTCTTGTTTGAATAGTCTCGGGTTGATACTTGAATGTATGGTTAGTGATGTTGACTTGGTTGTATGTGGTTGGTTTGAATATAAAGGAAACGTCGTCTAATTATCTAGAATGGAGTTACTAACGTTAGAATACGTTTGGAATCTCCCCGTAGCTTTACCGTAGTTCTTGACGTCTTAATATAGGTTGAGGCACTATTGGGTAGCGTATACGTGTTGTGTTGCGAGTAAACGCTAAAGGTATGTAAAGCATATCCCTTCTTTCTTTTGGCATGTCCTAGATGTAAGTAAGATAAGATATGAGCTTTGGGGTAATTCTATTCATGAGTTAAAAGTGTGTTTTATGATTCTTATTCACTTCTTGATATTAGAATTCTTAAAGTAGTCGAGCTACTGCCCTCAAGTCTTTTATGTGATTGGATAGTAAATGATACATGAAAGTCCCTATTCCCGAAAAACTCTATAATGACATTTAAAGAATACATAATATGACTATCGTCTTGATACTCGAGTGTTAGTTAATCTACTTATCGATTAAGTCTCTGATGGTGATTTGGTTATATATGGTTACTCATTACTCTGCTCGTGCATATGGTTGTTACATCTTTCACCGAGTCCCGAGCCGGGTATGTTATCACACACATTTTACTACATTGTCCACCGAGTCCCTCACTAGAGGGCCGGGTACGCTATATGATGATATGATGATATAATGATATGATGATACGATGATATAATATGGCACCGAGTCCCATGGGCCGGGTACGGTATACGTGTACACGACTTTATTCACCGTGTCCCATAATGGGCCGGGTACGGTATATGATGATGATATGCATGATTTCATTCGTAAGGTACAGTACGTTGACTTCTTGACTATTATACTTGTCTCCGGAATCCCTACTTCGTTATGATCTTTCTTATTGTATGTCATGCTTTATATACAAGACATATCTCTCGTACTGACCCCCTTTCTTCGGGGGGCTGCGTTTCATGCCCGCAGGTACAGACGCTCGTTTTGGTAATCCGCCAACTTAGGATATCTATTCAGCTATCTTAGAGTGCTCCCTTGTCCCGGAGCCTAGCTTTTTGGTACAGATCCTCTTGTTGCATATATGTGTTTATCCAGGGGTACGGCGGAGCCCTATCCCGTCATATGATATTGTTGTTACTCTTAGAGGTCTGTAGACATATATGTGGGTTGTATATAGTTACTGTTCAGTTGTGTCTGTATGACTTATGTTTTGGGGCGTTCCCATTCGTAGTGGCAGCCTTGTCGGCTTGCGTATACATATATTTTGGGATGTTGTGTGTAGTGGCAGCCTTGTCGGCTTGCGTATGTATATATGTATGTTATGGAAGTTGTGGGTTATGGTAGCCTTGTCGGCTCGTGTATGGCTGGGACGTTCCCCTATGCTATGATAGCCTTGCCGGCTTATGTACGATGTTATCTGTTGAAAGTTGTAACTCCTCAGGAGACAAGTTGTCTTGATATATATATATATATATATATATATATATATATATATATATATATATATATATCGACGGCTTTGAGACGACGTCTTGCCTTTTTATATATGAGTTCCTTATCATGCTAGTTGTGGACCGATTATAGCTAACTGTGTGTACGTATGTCCGCATGCTCGGGCACTAGTCACGGCCTACGGGGTTGGGTCGTGACAAAAAGTGGTATCAGAGCAGTTTATCCTCGGAGTGTCTACGGACCGTGTCTAGTAGAGTCTTGTTTATCGGTGTGTTGTGCACCACATCTATAAACGAGGGAAGCTACGGGACATTTAGGATGTTATCTTTCCTTCTTACTCTAGATCGTGCGATAGAGCTATATTATCGGGATAATTTCTCTAACGGATTATTATGTTTACAGCCGATGCCTCCAAAGAAAGCGACAGTCGCCGTAATGGCAAGCCGGTGGGCCGGAGAGACCGAGCCCGGACCCGGAGAGTTACTAGGGCCCGTGCCCGGCACCGTGCCTCGAGGTTGTGCTCCGGTCGGCGAGCTCTACTATACCGCCGGCCATCGAGGAGCCTAGAGCAGCAAGCACCGTAGATCGGGGGGCCGGCTCCACCGCCGCCCTCCCGAGGTTCCGTGCCGAGCCTCAGGCCCTCGGCCTGGGGGGCGGAGGATAGGCTATGAGAGATGCGGTTCGATTCTTGGTTTTACCATTAGCGGCGGGGGCGAGCTCGCGAGCACCGGATTAGGAGGTGATTATGCGGACAAACATGATAGTTTGAGGGCTCGTGATTTCTTGACTTTTAATCCCCCGAGTTCCTTTCCCGGTCAAAGCCCGGGAGGATCCCGGGAGTTTATTCGGCGATGCAACGTACGTTGAGGATAATTAGAGCTTCTGAGACTGAGTCTGTCGAGTTGGCTTCATATCGGTTGCGTGATGTAGCGGTTAATTGGTATGAGTCCTGGGAGTTGTCTAGGGGCGAGGATGCTCCTCCAGCGGTGTGGGATGAGTTTATAAAGGCCTTTTTGGCCACTTTCTACCTCCAGAGATGAGGCGAGCCAAAGTCAATAGATTCTTGCATTTAAGGCAGAACGGCAGGAGTGTTCGAGACTATAGCCTGGAGTTTGATTCTTTGGCTAGACATGCGCCCACCATTGTGGTTGATATGGCTGATAGAGTGCATCATTATGTGATGGGGCTGGATCGTTACTTGATTGATAGTTATATGATAATGGCTTCTCGGCCGTATGGATATTGCTCGAGGGTGCGTGCATATACACGGGGGGTAGAGGACCGACGTAGAGAAAGTCGCCCGATAGAGATCATGACGGGGTCGCATAAAGGCCAGCTAGATCGCCGGGTA
Source organism: Lycium ferocissimum (assembly GCF_029784015.1). Classification (NCBI taxonomy): domain Eukaryota; kingdom Viridiplantae; phylum Streptophyta; class Magnoliopsida; order Solanales; family Solanaceae; genus Lycium; species Lycium ferocissimum. Next base: position 4,189 of record NW_026716055.1, read on the forward strand.
TTCCGGCGAGTTTTGAGGCGGGCAGCCTCAGTAGTATAGTAGATATCCTTCTCAGCCAGCCCGGAGTGCACCCCCACAGTTCACGGGTAGGAGATTTGATAGCACAGGGTATTCAGGAGCTGGTCAGAGCTCCAGGGCTTCAGGTTCACAGATGAGCAGGGGTTCGCGACAGTCGAGGCCACCTTTGCCTCGGTGTTCTCGTTGTGGTAGGCCCCATTTTAGGGAATGCCATTTCGCTACAGGTGCTTGCTTTACTTGTGGCCGTCAAGGCCATATTATGAGGGAGTGTCCATTTGGGGGTAGTCCAGGTAGTGCAGCTCAGCCTACAGGGTCAGTTGCTGGTTCATCTTCTTCTGTAGCTATGCGCCCTATAGGGCAGGGTATTCAGACACCAGCAGGCCGTGGTAGAGGCCATGGCAGAGCTTTCAGTTCTAGCGGTCCTTCGAACCGCATATATGCTTTGGCTAGTAGACAGGACCAGGAGGCATCACCAAATGTGGTTACAGGTATATTATCGATTTTCTCTCGGGACGTATATGCATTGATAGATCCAGGCTCCACCTTATCATATATATCTCCCTTTGTTGCTAATAGAATCGGAATAAAACCTGAGTCGATTGAACCATTTGAGGTAGCTACACCGGTAGGAGATTCTGTTATAGCAAAGCAGGTATATAAAAAGTGTTCGGTGAATATATATAGTCGTCATACCTTGGCAGCCCTGGTAGAGTTAGATATGACTGAGTTTGATGTTATTATGGGTATGGATTGGTCAGCTTCTTGTTATGCTAACGTTGATATTAGAAACAAGATAGTTTGGTTTCAGTTCCCAGGGAAGCCAACTATAGAATGGCTAGGGAATACGGCATCGCCGAGGGGTAAGTTTATTTCATACCTCAAGGCAAGAAAGATGGTTAGAAAAGGTTATATTTATCATCTGGTTCGTGTGCATGATTTGAAAGCAGAGGTACCGACTCTTCAGTCAGTCCCTGTAGTCAATGAATATCCAGATGGGTTTCTAGATGAAATTCCAGGTCTTCCTCCTGAACGGGAGATAGAGTTCACTATAGATGTGTTGCCAGATACTCGGCCTATATCTATTTCTCCTTACGAATGGCACTGCGAACCGAAAGAATTAGAGGAGCCGAGGGATTTGTTAAAAGGGCTTCATTAGGCCCAAGACATCGCCTTGGGGAGCATCGATATTGTTCGTAGAGAGAGAAAGAAAGATGGGTCGGCCGCGGATGTGAATTGATTATAGGCAGCTGAACAAGGTGACCATAAAGAATAGCTATCCCCTCCCCAGGATTGATGATTTATTTGACCAATTGCAGGATGCTAAGTGTTACTCGAAGATAGACCTGCGGTCAGGCTATCACCAGGTGCGGGTAAGAGAGGCAGATATTCCAAAGACTGCCTTCAGGACCCGATACGAGCACTATGAGTTTAGGGTGATGTCTTTTGGGCTGACCAATCCTCCAGCAGTGTTTATGGATCTGATGAACCGAGTATTCAAGCCGTTCCTAGATATGTTCGTGATTGTATTTATTGACGATATTCTGGTCTATTCACGATCAGAGGAGGAGCATGCGGATCATCTGAGGACGGTACTTAGGGTGCTCCAGCACTAGAAATTGTATGCTAACTTCTCTAAATGTGAATTCTGGTTGACTTTAGTAGCATTCTTGGGGCATATTATTGGAGTTGATGGCATTCGGGTAGATACACAGAAGATTGAGGCCGTAAAGACTTGGCCTAGACCTACGACACCTACTGAGGTACGTAGTTTTCTGGGGTTAGCAGGATATTATAGGAGATTTGTGGAGAAGTTTGCTTCGATTTCCGCGCCTTTAACGAGGCCAACTCAGAAGGTAACTAAGTTCCAGAGGACTGATGCTTGTGAACGAAGCTTCCAGTTGCTAAAAGATAAGTTGACTATAGCTCCAATTCTAACTCTTCCTGAGGGACCAGATGGCTATGTCATTTATTGTGATGCTTCTAGTGTTGGGCTAGGTTGTGTATTAAGGCAGCATGGCAGAGTTATAGCCTATGCCTCCCGGCAGTTCAAGAAACATGAAAGAAATTATCCTACTCATGATCTGGAATTAGCAGCGGTAATTCATGCTTTGAATATATGGAGACATTATCAATATGGCGTGCATGTTGATATCTATACAGATCACAAAAGCCTTAAGTATATCTTTAATCAGAAGGAGCTGAATTTACGGCAGAGAAGATGGCTACAATTGCTGAAGGATTATGATGTTGATATTCTATACCATCCAGGGAAAGCAAACGTTGTAGTAGATGCACTTAGCCGTAAGTCAATGGGCAGCTTGACGGACGTGCAACCAGAAAGAAAGGAAATAGTCCGTGAAATTTATCAGCTAGCTAGTCTTGGAATCCGTTTGGCTGATTCTGGAGATATTGGGGTTTCTATCCGAGAAGTTGCTGAATCCTCAATTATGGAAGAGGTAAAGTGGCGTCAGTATGAGGACCCTGTTCTGGCACAATATAGAGATGCAGCCCTTAAGAAGGAGGAGACCCCATTCGAGATTACATCTGACGGAGTGCTGCGATATAGGGGCAGACTATGTGTACCTGAGGTTGCAGGGTTGCGGCGACAGGTTATGGGAGAGGCACACTATGCCCGTTATTCTGTTCATCCGGGGTCAACAAAGATGTATCATGACCTTAGATGTTTATATTGGTGGGATGGCATGAAAAAAGATATAGCAGAGTTTGTTGCTCAGTGCCCGAATTGCCAACAGGTTAAGATCGAGCATCAGAAGCCTGGTGGATTATTACAGGAGATGGAGATTCCGACTTGGAAATGGGAAGCAATTAATATGGACTTCATTACGGTTTACCCCACACCCACTAAGTATGATTCCATATGGGTTATTGTGGTGACAAAATCGGCCCATTTTCTTCTAGTCAGGACTACTTATTCAGCTGAGGACTATGCAAAATTATATATTAAGGAGATAGTAAGACTTCATAGATTTCCCGCATCTATTATATCTGACAGAGGTGCTCAGTTTACAGCTAACTTCTGGAGATCATTCTAGGAAGGATTGGGGACACAGGTGAATCTTAGTACAGCATTTCACCCTCAGACTGACGGACAGGCCGAGCGTAGTATTCAGACGCTAGAATATATGTTGCGGGACTGTGTTATTGATTTCAGAGGTAGCTAGGATGATCATCTGCCACTTATTGAGTTTTCTTATAATAATAGCTACCATTCTAGCATCTAGATGGCACCGTATGAGGCCTTGTATGGCAGAAAGTGCAAGTCACCTATTGGCTGGTTTGATGTTGGTGAAACTAAGTTAATCGGCCCAGATATGATTCAACAAGCAGTTGATAAAGTAAAGCTCATACAGGAAAGGTTATTAACAGCTCAGAGTCGACAGAAGTCATATGCAGATAATCGACGTCGACACTTGGATTTCCAGGTTGGAGATTGGGTATTTCATAAGGTGTCACCCATGAAGGGTGTAATGAGATTTGGCAAGAAGGGGAAGCTTAGCCCAAAATATATTGGGCCTTATCAGATTATCCGTAAGGTAGGCAAGGTTGCCTATGAGTTAGACCTACCATCTGATTTGAAAGCAGTGCACCCAGTCTTTCACATATCCATGCTTCGCAAATGTATTGGTGATTCTTCTAGGGTATTCCTCGTGGATGATGTCTAGGTAACGGAGGAGTTATCGTACGAGGAGAACCCTGTAGCTATACTGGATCGTCAGGTGAGAAGATTGCGTACTAAAGACGTGGCTTCCGTTAAGGTATTGTGGTGGAACAATAACAGGGAGGAGATGACCTGGGAAGCCGATGAGGAGATGAAGAACAAGTATCCCTACTCGTTTCATACGCCTACAGGTAATCTAAGCTCTTAAATTGGTTATGTTGATTGATAACTGAACTGTATGTGATAGCTATAAAAGAGACTCCCCGAAGTCCCTATAAGACCTTGTGAGATTAGTTTAACATTCGAGGACGAATATTCTAAAGGGGGGAAGGATGTTATATCCCGTATTTTTGTACATTGGAATATTTTAAGCTAATCGCGACAAGTTAAGGACAAGACTATTTTGGGATACGAGGTAGAGACTTTTAACCTCCGATTTTGTTTTAATGCACAAATTGGTTATAAATTTATTTGGTATGGAAATATTAATGAAGATTAGGTATTAATTAACCAATATTAGATTAGTAAGTGGGATTAAGATTTAATTACTTCACTAATTAGCCATTAGTGGCCGTGTGGGCCCCACCCATGGCTTGGCCAAATTTGATTGGCTCAAGCCATGAGTGGGACATGTGTCCACCTTGTAGGAATCATATTTAAGATAATTTGATGACTAATGAAGCCATTTACCATCTTCAACCAAAGAAAGAAACTTAGAGAGGGAAAGAGAAGCTCTCGGCCATGGCTGGCCGAGCTTGATGCTTGTGAGTGTTGATCAAAATTTAATTTTCTTCAAGTATTCCAACCAATTGGAAGGTCCCTAGTAACGTGAAGTAGCCTTGGGAGCAATCAAAATATTCATTCTTGCAATTCACAAATTTTAGCCAAGTTGAGAAATCAAGTGTTAAGGTAAGGTTTAATCTTCTTTTACATGTATTAAGGGTGGTTTGAGCATGTTGTAATGTGTAGATATGGATGAAATTCATGGAACTATGTATATTGGAGTTGAAGCCGTGTAGGGGTTGTTTTGTGTAGAAATGGTGAACAAATTTTACTTGGTATTTGGTTGATGTTGTTATGGATTTTGTGATGAGAATAAAGGTATTTAATGGTTCAAGTTGGAGTTGTAATTGTTTGTGGGCTGTTGTAGAAGTTAATAGGGTGTTAGTATAGTTTCTTGCATTTATGTGAATAATGTTGTTAACGTGTGGTTGTTGGTATAGTTCATGAATTTGGATGAAAAGAATGTGTTGTTGTTATTCTTGTTGAGCTTGGAAGATTACAGGTTGTATTGTGTGTTGGTTGGGCTGTTTTGGAGTGTTGTACGGGCTGTCCGGAGTGTTCTCGAGTCTTGTTTGAATAGTCTCGGGTTGATACTTGAATGTATGGTTAGTGATGTTGACTTGGTTGTATGTGGTTGGTTTGAATATAAAGGAAACGTCGTCTAATTATCTAGAAAGGAGTTACTAACGTTAGAATACGTTTGGAATCTCCCTGTAGCTTTACCGTAGTTCTTGACGTCTTAATATAGGTTGAGGCACTATTGGGTAGTGTATACGTGTTGTGTTGCGAGTAAACGCTAAAGGTATGTAAAGCATATCCCTTCTTTCTTTTGGCATGTCCTAGATGTAAGTAAGATAAGATATGAGCTTTGGGTAATTCTATTCATGAGTTAGAGCATGTTTTATGATTCTTATTCACTTCTTGATATTAGAATTCTTAAAGTAGTCGAGCTACGCCTCGAGTCTTTTATATGATTGGATAGTAAATGATACATGAAAGTCCCTATTCCTGAAAAACTCTATAATGACATTTAAAGAATACATAATATGACTATCGTCTTGATACTCGAGTGTTAGTTAATCTACTTATCGATTGAGTCTCTGATGGTGATTTGGTTATATATGGTTACTCATTACTCTGCTCGTGCATATGGTTGTTACATCTTTCACCGAGTCCCGGGCCGGGTATGTTATCACGCACATTTTACTACATTGTCCACCGAGTCCCTCACTAGAGGGCGGGTACGCTATATGATGATATGATGATATAATGATATGATGATACGATGATATGATATGGCACCGAGTCCCATGATGGGCCGGGTACGGTATACGTGTACACGACTTTATTCATCGAGTCCCATAATGGGCCGGGTACGGTATATGATGATGATATGCATGATTTCATTCGTAAGGTACAGGTACAGTGACTTCTTGACTATTATACTTGTCTCCTGGAATCCCTACTTCAGTTATGATCTTTCTTATTGTATGTCATGCTTTATATACCCAGTACATATCTCGTACGGCCCCGCTTTCTTCGGGGCTCGTTTCATGCCCGCGGTACGGACGCTCGTTTTGGTGATCCCCGACTTAGGATATCTATTCGGCCTATCTTGGAGTGCTCCCTTGTCCCGAAGCCCTAGCTTTTTGGTACGGATCCTCTTGTGGCAAATATGTGTTTATCCGGGGGTACGGCGGGGCCTGTCCGTCATATGATATTGTTGTTACTCTTAGAGGTCGTAGACATATATGTGGGTTGTATATAGTTCTTGTTCGGTTGTGTACGTATGACTTATGTTTGGGGCGTTCCCATTCGTAGTGGCAGCCTTGTCGGCTTGCGTATACATATATTTTGGGATGTTGTGTGTAGTGGCAGCCTTGTCGGCTTGCGTATATATATATATATATATATATGTATGTTATGGAAGTTGTGGGTTATGGTAGCCTTGTCGGCTCGTGTATGGCTGGGACGTTTCCCTATGCTATGATAGCCTTGCTGGCTTATGTACGATGTTATCTGTTGAAAGTTGTAACTCCTCAGGAGACAAGTTGTCTTGATATATATATATATATATATATGCGACAGTTTTGAGACGACGTCCTGCCTTTTTATATATGAGTTCCTTATCATGCTAGTTGTGGACTGATTATAGCTAACAGGTGTGTATATGAGTGTCCAGCTCGGGCACTAGTCATGGCCTACGGGGTTTGGTCGTGACATCATCAATTAACAAAGGGTCACTAATTCCCTCACAAGGCAAAACTTGACCTCTACTCAATTGTTCATCAAGCACAAAGTGATCCACATTTGCTAAAGTAGAAGGGTTAGCTTTGTTACCTCTTTGTTGAAGCATCCACCTTTGTCAATTTGTTCATGTTCCTTGTATTGGCCTCTCTCTTTAGAAGAGGGTACACCCTTCATCCTCAAAGGAACTTGGAAACTCGGGTCCATGTCCTCTTTGGGGTAATCATCCACATAAGTACCTACAAAAGGAACAAGACAACTAGAAGAAATAGAAAGGTTAGAGGGGTTAGCTTGACTTGGCACCAAGTCCTTCTCTTCACCACACCTTTCCTCTCCTCCGAACATTCCTCTAGCGACCATACACTTCTTACTCTTCCCTTGGGTCGAACTTTGTCCTCCTTGAGCAACTAAGGTCTCCTTTTCACTCACAACCATTTTCTCTTTTTTCATCTTTTCACGTAACTCTTTCATGACTCTATAGTCTTCACGGACTTCGCGGGGAGTCAATGGAGCAAGGACATACTTTTTACCTTGACCACAAAAGAATACTTGTTGGTCCGCCTACTATGTTGAGCATCCACATCAAATTGCCAAGGTCTTCCAAGCAAAATATGGCACGCTTGCATTGGTACCACATCACATAAAATTTCATCCTCATATCTTTCAATGCTCAATTGGATAATCGCTTGCTTGGTCACCCGCATTTCTCCACTTTCATTGAAACATTGAAGCTTGTAGGGGCTAGGGTGTTTTCTTGTGGGGACTTTCATACTTTCAACCAAGAATTGGCTAACCGCATTAGTGCAACTCCCACCATCAATTATCAAGGAACAAACCTTGTCCAAAATCTTACACCTAGCATGAAACAAGTTCTCCCGTTGGTCACTCTCTTCCCTAGCTAGATCTCCCATGGATCTTCTAGCAATAATAGCATGATTCAAAGCCTCCTCATAATTCAATTCAACTTCACCCTCGGAATCACCACCACACTCACTACTTTCTCTCTCTTATCATGACCAACCCCCCTCATTTTCATCATCGGTTCGATACCCATCCCTTACTATAGTGATAGTCCTCCGGTTAGGACACTCACTTGCAATATGTCCTCTACCTTGGCATTTGAATCATTGAATGGTAGATGGATGAGGGAAGTTAGGTTTAGCGTTATTACCTCCTTTTGGCTTGGTCGACTCCTCTAGCCTTGTAATCGGCTTAGCTTGAGGAGTGAGGTAGTGATCTTGGGCTTTTCCCAAAGTGGACGGCTTTCACTTCTCTTTCCCTTGGTTCCAAGTTGAAGATATTTTGCTTTTGTCTTTGTAAGACCTCTCTTCTTTTAGATCCACTTCAACCTTGGATGCATCATGGAATGCCTCTTTAAGACTATTATAAGTCTTGAGCCTCGTCGGTTTAGAGATGTCCCGATTCAAGTTGGCTACAAAGCTTATAATAGTGTACTCCTCATGCTCTTCTATCTTGGACTTTATCCGCAAGTCCTCAAACTCATCGAAGTACGCTTCCACATTTTTCAACCCTTGCTTCAACATGTACAACCTTTTGAGTGCATCTTGGTGGTATGTGGGTGGAAGCCACCTTGTCTCTATGAGCTCAATCAAGTCGTTCCAAGTTGGGAGATCATAGATGTGTTGTTGAGCTCTTTGTAACTTCTTGGATTCCCGCAAGTAGAAGCGTACCCCTCGGAATTGAGTGAGGGCATACTTTGCCTTTAAGGCCTCGGACACATTGTTTGTGAGGAAGATGCGCTCACTTTGCAATTTCTATTCAAGGAACTCTTCCGGATTGCTACCCCCTTGGAACGTAGGAAGGTTCACCTTGATGGTGTTCAAATTTCTCTCATTGTCTTGCCATCTTCCCCGGTCTTCATAACTTTGGGCCCTCCCTAGGTCTACATGACCTTGGAATCTAGGGTCATGGCCCGAAAACCTCTCAAAACCTCCTCTTCCTCCCCTCCCCCGGTTATTCATTTCCTCCCGCCTCCCTCATGGCGATTATCATCCCACCTAGAGCTTGTGGATAATCATCATACTCCTCTTCATTCATGGGGTATATTGGTAGTGGCGTTGGTATTGGTTTTGGTTAGGAAAGGGATCTTGTGTTTGGACTTGGGGGGGTGGAGCTTGGGGTGTTTGTTGTAAGGTTACTTGAGGGATTGCCTCGTTCGGGTTGTGTTGGTAAACGTGGGGATAGTTTTGTCGATTGGTGTTTTGGAAAGTGGAGTTTTGGGATGGAAGGTTGGTTGTTTGGGGTAGTGGAGCTCTTTGGGTGGAGGTGGTTGTGGTGTTGGGATTGCACAAGGCATGAGCTTGTCCCGGGGTAATGGTTGGTGTAGTGTCTTGTGTTCTATCCCATCACCTTCATTCCGAGAACGGGGAGTGCCCATTCTACTCGAACCCTCCATTTGAATTTTCTCAATACTACGTCCATCCGTTCATCTATATCCTTCAACTTTCCATTCACACCATTCATCTCTCTCATTTCTTCCTTACCCACTTGCATGCCGAGATTTGATTCATGATCACCTTAATGAACTTGCCATGGATGAAATATATCTACCTCTTGATCTATCACCTTGGTTAGACATGACGACCTGTAGAATGGTTCCGTCAAACGTTTCTGGGACTATTGTATTTTCTACGGTGGAAATTTGATGCCATTTTGACACCTCGCAGAATGTACCGTATAATTGTTCAAAGACTTGGGTATTTTATACGGTGGTAAAAGTATGATATTTGAGGGACCATAGAAAATTGTACGGTCCGTATAACCTACCGTATACAAGGAACAGTGAGTTGCTTTTCTCGATCCAATTTGTCGCCACAATTTTGACGGATAGTGGAATTTTATACGACCTTTACAATTGTACCATCAACGCTTATGATAAGCAACTTTGTTGGTCGATTTTGACGTTGCAATTTGACATCCCGTAGAATTTTATACGGTCCGCACGATGGACCGTATACCAGTTCCCCTGATGACGTCTCGTATTCGAATTTTCTTGGATCTTGGGTCAGATTTCTGACGTTATTGACTCCCTTGGGCCCACAAAAACCTAGTAATTACCATTTTGGGCCATTTTAACACCTTTTGCACTTGGACTTGGAAAATTTTAGATCAAACCTTCCTTTTTGGTCTTTGCTCAAGATGAATATATGAATGTCTCAAGAACATGAAGAACATTCAAAATTCCAAGTACCTTAATTCCTCATTTTCCTCCAACTCTCGGATATAGGTTCCTTTTATAGGAGAACAAAGCCCAATACCTATGAGAAGTTATTCAATCCAAATCAAGCAGACCCAGCTTTGAGTTCTTGAGCTTTGCGAGCCTGCAATGGTGGAAACTTCAATCCTTACCCAAATGACTTCAAATTTCGTTTCCGAGGATGTTTTCCACCACAACGAACTCAAATCTACCTTCAAAAACTCCAGCATCAATTGTAATTTTTGAATTTTTTGATTTTCAGATTTTTTTTTTATTTTCGAATTTGAGCCTAGGATTAGAAATTGTAGGAACAATTTCTTAGCCTATGCTTTGATACCAAACGATAAGATTCAACCTAAGAAAACTCTAAGAATAACAAAAGAACAATAAAATCAAAATAAAGGAAAACAAAGATAGATGAAGAATTGGGGATTAAGGAGAATAGAGGATAGATACTTGACCCAAAGGAAGAAATCTATGGACAAGAAGAGGGTATATTAAACCAGCTAACCCTTCCAATCGGATTTACAAACCCTAGAACCTAAGCAATTTGAATCAACAAACACTCAAATGAACCCACAAAATGAGCAACATTGAATTCATAGAAATAAGCAATTCACTTCCATGGACTAGGAAGTAACACTTGGTCAACCAAGCAATCTATATTAATCTAAAGCTATCGGCTACAATCTCTCTAAGAGTTTCTTCATTCAACATAATCTAAAGATGAAAATATCCTAAGTCTAGTATTTATACTAAGAGACTTAAGAGCTAGGCTAGTTATTACAAGAATGCCATTAATGAGGCAAGGGCCTTGTTTGGCTAGTTGGATGTTGGCTTGAAATTCGGAAAAGGCTTCTCTTGCACATATAGCCATCATCCAATCCTCAAGCTTGCAATTGTGACCCTTTTGCATCTATGGCCCTTCTTTGCATGTCTAGCTACATTTGCATTTATGTTCCTTTGCGACTCTGTACTTTGAGTGTTGGCCTTCTTTCTTGTAACTTCTTTCATTCCCCTCCAAGCTACTTTCCATACTTCATAGGCCTTATTATGGGGCTTTTGTGCCTCTCCATAGGTCTCCAATGCTCCTTTGTTCATCCTCTGGCTTGAATGGTGGAGTCCCATGCCTTGGTCTTTAATGTGAGTCTTCAATCGAGGTGTGCCTAGTTGGGTCATATCAGGGGAGAGGCACATTATGCCCGTTATTCTGTTCATCTAGGGTCAACGAAGATGTATCATGACCTCAGATGTTTATATTGGTGGGATGGCATGAAAAGGGACATAGCGGAGTTTGTTTCTCAGTGCCCGAATTGTCAACAGGTTAAGGTCGAGCATCGAAATCCTAGTGGGTTATTATAGGAGATAGAGATCCCAACTTGGAAATGGGAAGTAGTTAATATAGACTTCATTATAGGTTTACCTCGCACTCCACGGAAGTATGACTCTATATGGGTTATTGTGGATAGGCTGACAAAATCAGCCATTTTTTTCAATCGGGACTACTTATTCGGTGAGGACTATGCGAGGTTATACATCGGGGAGATAGTGAGACTTCACGGGGTTCCCATCTATTATATCGGATAGAGGCTCGGTTTGACTAACTTATTGAGATCATTCCCGGAAGTGATTGGGGACACGGGTGAGTCTTAACACGACGTTTCACCCTCGGACGACGGACGGTGAGCGTACTATTTAGACTCTAGAAGATATGTTGTGACCCTGTATTATTGACTTCAGAGGTAGCTGGGACAATCATTTGCCACTTATTAAGTTTGCTAATAATAATAGCTACCATTCTAGTATCCAGATGGCACCGTATAAGGCCTTATATGGGAGGAAGTGCAGGTCACCTATCGGTTGGTTCGATGTTGGTGAGACTAAATTGATAGGCCCAGTTATGATTATTGGTACATTGATAAGGTGAAGCTTATTCGGGGAGAGATTGGTAGCCCAAAGTCGACGGAAACCATATGCGAGATAATCGACATCGACACTTAGAGTTTCGGATTGGCGATTGGGTGTTCGGAAGGTGTCACCCATGAAGGGTGTGTGATGAGATTTGGCAAGAAGGAAAAGCTTAGAGATACATTGGGCCTTATCAATTATTCGTAGGGTAGGCAAGGTTTCCTATGAGTTGGACCTACCATCGATTTGGAAACGGTACATAGGTCTTTCGTCATCAATGCTTCGTAAATGTATTGGTGACCACTAGAGTATTCCTGTTTGTGACAGACGATGTCCAGGTAACAGAGGAGTTATCTTACGAGTGAGCCCTATAGCTATACTTGATAGCCAAGTTAGAAGGTTACACACTAAGGATGTGGCTTTCGTCAAGGTATTGTGGCGAAATAATAATAGGGAAGAAATGACCTGGGAAGCCGAAGACGAAATGAAGAATAAGTATCCTTACTTGTTCCCTATGCCTGCAGGTAATTTAATTCCTTACTTGGCTATATTGATTGGTAGATGAGACTATATGTTATTATGGCCCTGTGATGCATCTGTGGGTTGCTGAATGCAGGTTGGTAGAGGTAGCGATAAAGGAGACTTTCCTAAAATTTTTATAAGACCCTATAGAACTAGTTTAACATTCGAGGACGAATGTTCCAAAGGGGGGAGGATGTTATATCCCGTATTTTTGTACGTTGGATTATTCGTAAGTTAATCGACATAAGTCCAAGGACAAGATTATTTTTTTTGAGATAAGAGACAAGGACTTTTTAATCCCAATTTTAATGGTGCACGGTTTGCTATTAATTACTTTTAGTGTAGAAACATTAGTGAAGGTTAGGGATTATTAAACTATGATGAGATTATTAAGTGGGGATTAATGATTAATTAGGCTAATTAGACCACTAAGTGGGCCCCACTACTACATGGCTGATTAGGATTGGTGCTTGGTTGAGTGGGGCACGTGTCAATGTGGCTGGCTACATATAAATATTAGTTGATGACTCATTAGTTATACTTCATCATCATATTTCATTTGGTGAATTCATTACAAACAGCCATGGCAGCTCACGGCTAAGCTCAAGGCTTTGAAGGAAAAAAAATTAAATTCCCTAGAGGTGTTCTAGGCATTTAAAGGAGCAGCCACGTTAGAATTTACATTTAGGAAGAAGAAGTGGTGCAATTGGTGCAAGTGATTGTAGGATCTGTTCTTGCTAATTGAAGGTAAGATTTCTTCTTCTTGTAATGTAATTGGAGTTAATGATGTTGTAATTGAGAGATTAACTCCTATTAAGTGGAATTGGAAGTAAGAGAATGCATGATTTCATTGGTATTGTAAATTGGGCTGAATTGGAGTTGTTTCAATTAAATTGGGTTTGATTGTTGTTGTTGTTATTGTTGTTATTGATTATGTGTTAAAAGTGAAGGAATCTTGATATTTAAAGTTGTAGTTTTTTATATGAGATTGTTGAGATATGAATAGGATTAGATGTTCATGAGGTTGTGGGCTGTTTTGATGAGATTTTTGGGGGAAATTCTCACGTGATTATGTTGCAATTTGTGTTGTTGTAGTTGATGGGCTGTTTGGGGCGTGTTATTGTTATATCCCATATTTCGTACATTCGAATATTTCGAGAAAGTCGTGGCAAGTTAAGGACAAGACCATTTTCAAGAGTTATTTTAATATACGAGTGTCATGAATATTATTTATGAACAGTGGTAGTATGGAAATGTTGAGAAAGGTTAAGGGTAAAAAGGAAAATTCACAAAATGGCCATGGTAATATTGCGGAAGGCTAGGGGCAAAATGGGAATTTCACAAAAGTCTTGAAAATTCTTGAAGAATGTCATGTTGGCCGAATGGTGTGCCATATTTTATTAAATGGGGGTTAATTGTAAATTATGAAAATTACATGGATCAAGCTTGCTTAAGAAGACACTTAGTCTTCTTTGTTGAATTTCAAGAAATTTCAAGAAAAAAGAGGAAAAATCTAGAGAAGTGGAGAGAGGGGCATGTGCCCCTCACATGCTTGTATAATTATATATACACATGAGTTCATCTTTAATGCAAGACATGAAGAGAAAGCAAGAAAAAAAAAAGGGGGAGGAGAGAGAAAGAACACCAAGGGCCATTCGGCCCTACTTGAAAAAAAGGAACCTTGAAAAATTTTGCAAAAATTATTTTTCCCACAAATTTAAGGCCCCTTTTCTGGGG
>NW_026716056.1:0-18283 GCF_029784015.1 Lycium ferocissimum
TCGACGAAACGGATCGGAATTTTGACGAGTTTAAAAAGCGCGAAAGGTATGTAAAGCTCACCCTTTCTTCATATGGCATGTCACTGGGCCTAATAGGCGAAAACGGAACTATCGGGACTAATTACGCTCAGAAATCCCGAGGGTTGATTTTTGGTCGCTATTAATTCGTAGCGATTAAACTATAAACCTCGTGTTTGATTAAAAGAATGCTAATCTTCGTGACTTTTTGCAAATGAATCCGAATCGCTAGAAACTTCTATAGACGACTTTATGGAGCAAATGTTTGTAAATTATGTTCGCCGCCTCGAGTTTGACAAAGTGGGCCTTAATCCGGAAATTCCCTTATTTGGTTTATTTGTCTTATTTTCGTATGATATGAGAAAAACATTCTCTTATGACTACAGGTTCGTTTGAAACATCCTATGATATTAATTGAACGTTTTTACTAAGTATGATACTAGACTTTTCAGAAAATAACTTACGATGTATTTTTGAAAAAAAAATTTGATAACTTAAAATTCGCGAATTTTAAATATGAATCCCGATTGATTTGATACCTATTTTGAGTTACCTAATGTTAATATAAGTATATGACATTATGTGTTGAGTCTTGAGGCATTTATTTTTAATATGCATTACCGATTTACGCTTACTCTGTTCGTGCGGTGTATAGACTTCGTTCGCCGGTACCCGAGCCGGCTTTGTGATCGTGCGCATTATGATAAATTCGGCGGTATGATGTGTTACGGTTTCGGACCTCGCCTAGGGCCGGTTTCTCAGATTTATGGTGTTACGATGTGATATGGCTAATTTGATGTATTCGATTATTGATGTGTGTGATATTATGATGTGTTCGGAGATGTACGGGGATTTGAAACTTACGGAGTATGATGTGTTGTGGCACCGAGCGTCGAGGGGGTGACCACGTTCACGAGCGTTGTGCACGATTCTTAATTTTGCATTTTGTATTTGCATTCCGCACGAGGTTTGATTCTTGATTTGTGTTGTTTTACTGTATCTTCGACTCCGGTTATGATTTGGATTCTTGTGCATACGCTTTACATACTCGGTACTTTCGCGTGCGACCCCCGCTGTGGGGGGGCTGCGTTTCATGCCGCGCGGTACGGGCGCTCGGTTGGGTGATTCCCGGTTTAGGCTACGTGCTACCTTGGGTGCTCATCGATCGCGGAGCCCACGTTTGGTATATATATATGCTACTTTGGATATTACGTATATTTGCTATTTGGGTACGACGGGGCCTTCGTCCCCGTCCTATGATTCGTGTCTGTTGTTTGTAGAGGCACACGTGGTCATATTTGTGGGTCGTGGGTCCTGCCAGATCGTGTGTGGTTTCGGTTTGTTTGTGTATATGATTTCGATTCGCGTCCTTAAGCGGTCCCCGTACGCTACTATGGCCGATATGTGGCCTTTGTTAGCATGAGTGTGTACTTCGTGTGCAGGTTATTTTGGTTAGTCCATGTGATGTTTGACACTCTCGACCGAAATTTTATGAAATCATTGTATGATGTCGGTTTTCAGTCTTGTTTCCGAATCGTTATATTAAATCCGATCGTGTGGTATTTGTATTAAAGAGATTTGATTTGTAAGTACGTTTCGGGTGCACGAGTAGGGCACCGAGTCACGGCCGGAGCTGGAGTGCCGTGACACATGGACATACCTTTTGATGAAACATAGTGTGTCTAATTCGATTCTGATATTGAATGAATAGTAGTCAAATTCAAACTTAGGTTTCGATGCACTTTACTTTGATTATTACGATACAGGCATGCCTTTTGCATACTCGGCATATAAGCCTTACGTACCTTTTTTCGCTCCTTGTGCTACTCCAAACTCAAGGCGCAAATCCATGAAACGATCTCTAAGATGTTGGATTGGCGTTTCATTTACCAAACATTGATTAGAGCGTTTTAGAGATTGAATCTTAAGAGACTACTTGTCGGTGTATGATATTTCGGCGGCCACTTCCCATGTAAGCGTATTACACCATCCCCAAAATTCAACGAGTTTGATTTCAATCAATAACAATATGAATTCAACCCGGCCAATCTGATTGGACATGATGGCCAACGTGATCATATGTGTATTATCGATGAGCAATTCGAGATGTCCAAACCAACATCGATCTTACCATCAAACCTTCCAACTCTACAAGAACAATAACAACATATGTGTGTACACTTAGAGTTCATAAACTATATCAACAATTCCATATACTAGCAACATCATTTCCATAATTTCAAGAACTATATTAAAATCACATTACACTCAGGTGAATCGGCCCCTGGTTCAGGCCCGACTTCGACGTAACATAATCTCGTGAGTTTCATTCATTTTCTACACATTACAACAACACATAAACAAAACTTTACAAACAACTCTCCACCCCTACACAACACACTAAAACCGGCCACACACATGCACACACGGCCACAACAATACTCCACATTTCCATGAATTTCATCTTATACCCACGACATCTTCCCTGACATGCAAATCACCTAAACGGAACATAAAAATAATAAATTGATTCTTGCAAGAAAACCATAAATGGAGCTCGCCAACTTCATGTTCATATTCCATATGAATTTCATCCCATTTTTGTACCACTGAAACATGCATAAACGGGCTCCATAACATATGAAGGTAAGGTACCTTTTCCTCCCGGCTTGGGATCTTGACTAGAATTGGTAACTTGTATGATTATGAGTTTTTCTTGTTACAATTATCCCATTTAGGGCCTTACATGATGTCGGTAAGTAAAACTGTGGTCACATAATGGGGCTGGTTCGGCCGTACATATGTTCCACTCTCTCCTTCTCTTTTTCTTAAACTTTCGAGGACTTAGATGTCACGCCCAATTCCGTTAGGGTATGATGGGCACCACCCTTACCTAGGGCCGAAGCGAACCCACGACTAACGTAACACTCATAACCATGCGGGCCCACACAAACATAACATACGCACGTAATGAAAATTTTTCGAGAAAACAAACATGTCTTTCATTTTTTTTTTTCAACGAATAAAATAAATCGTATTATTTGTGCAATATAAGGCATAACGGTACATTTCGGGCTTATATAGTCGCTTGCCAAACACATCGGTAGCATAATGCATACAAACCCACCGCTTACATGGCAACTTCTGAAAACGTATTCGACATATCATACACTCGACATCGTCTGTAAAGTCTCTATCATAACTCTCGGACACCGTAGCACCTCGGACTCGGCAAAGACTCACGGGAGGAAGTGGAGCTCGCCAATCCGGGGAGCATCTCTTTAGCATCACCACTCATCCGTAGTGCACAAGGCAGAGGAAACGCAGCCCCCTGAAGAAAGAGGGCCAGTACGGAATATGTACTGAGCATGTAAAGCATAGCGTACATAAACGAGGTCATGTGGGAGTGAAGTACGAAAGTGAAGTTATAACACAACTATCTAAGTACTTACATCCGACACACACAAATTATGTATACCATACCGACACATCGTAATACGTAAGTATGGAATAACATTAAGAATTTGCCCGATGTGGAATTTTACCTCGTCCATCATCGGTGAACAAACTCATCATAGCATCATACATTATCACATATCAAACGCGGTCCATAGGACCGGCGGACAGAACGTGGTTGCCACCCTATCTGCGCCACAACACAAAGATAAACCTTAAGATTTCAAATCTCCGTATCCCCGAACACAACACCTCATCACAACACATCATAAGCCATATCACAAGATAACTCCATAAACGGAACCCGGCCCTACGGCGAGGTCTCGGGAACCGTAACACAAAGATAACACCGTAGTATATCATAGTGCGCACGATCATATACCGCTTCGGATCCGTGAAAGAGGTAACAACGAACGCGCGAACAGATCGTAAGTAACCACACGCATATCGACATCATCACGTACTCAATCGAATGATCAAAACGAACCCTCTTTTTTGAAAATCCAAAACCATAGTCAAATCAAGTTTTCTCCCGAATCTCGCTCGGGACATGTCAAACCGATTTAGAAACCGTTGTTACGTATCCAAAATCATGGGCATAAAAAATCCTTATTTCCAACTCGACAAATACATAAATAAATAGTCATAATGAAGAAAATATTAAATTTTCCGAAAATCCATAAAGGTAGCATAGAAAGGCCGCGGGCCCCACGGACGGGTGCCGACCCCCGTCCGAGCCCGACTACGAGGGGTAGGGGGAGAGTGATGCCTTATGAACTTACATATTATGTTTTGGGGCGTTTCGAGATCGTATGCAAAAGTTACGGACGATCGTAGTTTCGGAGTCGTTTAGGCACAACCTCTTTTGAAAGCAAAACTCTTTTGAAAACAAAATTCTTTTGAAAATATAACTCTTTTGCAACCTTAGAAATTTAATCATACAAAAGACGTAAGGATCATAACTCGACCGCATTAAGGATACGAACATCAAGAAACATATAAGAATCGCTTACGCAGCATTTCAAACTCAATCATATCCAAGACATACAGACCATACTAAGGATGCCAACATCAAGCAAATACGAATCACAAACATACTCGAAATTTACGAATGGAATTACCCCGAGGCACATATCATGTCATACCTTAATTCCGTCTAAGACATGCCAAAAAGAAAAGAAGGGTAAGCTTCACATACCTGGTTTACTTCCTAGGCTAATCCAAACTCAAACCCTACACTCAAAATCTACAATAACATCAATAGGCATCGAACATTAGCCATAAGCGTCAAAGAATTCAATTCCAAACCACTACTTTTTCTACAAAATTTTGGGCAGCACTTCCCCTATAACTTGGACGCCCCCGAGAATTTAACTCGGCCAAATATCCAACAACAATACCAACAACCATTTCAAGCAACATCAATAAGTAATTTCAAACGCATTCTAACACTAACAAGTCATTTCCACATACTTCGACAACATTCCAATTATATTCAACTTAACTACATATTTCCAAACTAATATCAACGATCGCATATTCGAATAACAATTCAAACCTTTCAAACACAAATCAATAACATTTCCCACAATCCACAAAATTGTTCAAAACAACCCAACCAAAACATAAGGCAACCGAAACCTTCCAAGTCCAAGGAAATATCAACAACGCATTTCTTCCTTTCAAACTCATCAACTATACCAACAATTCACACATTGACAACATTATCTTCCACAAATTCATGAAACTATATTAAAATTTCTTAAGGTTCTAAATCAGCCCACCAACAATTACAACACCAACTTGGCACATTAAACTCTCATTTACATCATTGCATTCATGACAACAACAACCAAAATACACTAAATAAAACTTGTTCTTCACTTTCTTTCCACACTACACATACACGGCCACCACACAACACACCCATACACATATATTTTTCATGACTTCCACTCAATTCTACACACTACAACAATCATACAAACATGTTAAATACCATTAATTCTTCACCCCCTACAACACACACATACACACGGTTACACACACACACTCACGGCTGCCCCTCAACATGCATGTTTTCATGATTTTCTTTTCATTCCCACACTTCACAACATACACAACCATGCATAACATATAAAAGAGAAGATCAAACCATACCTTCTTCACCCAATTCTTCCATTCTAGAGCTTGTTCTTGCAACAATAAGACTTTGCTTGCTTCCACCAACTACTTCATGATGCTTAGGACCTTCCAAGGAGTAGAATACAAGGAAATAATTTTTCTTCATCAATTGATCATGGCCAAATCTGGCCAGCCATTTCCGAATGGCTTTCTCTAGTGGTTCTCCAAGCTTCTTGATTTTTTCTTAAGGAGGAAAATGATAAAAATGACTAAGTTAGTCATCTTATCCCACATATAAATCACCCACATGGCCCCATGGCCCACACACACTCACACATAGGGGCCACCTATGGCTTCTTTCAAATAATGGCCAACTTTCCATAATTCATTTTTTGGTCCCAAATTCTTCCAACTTTCATTCTCTAATTTTTCCTTATTCCAACCTTACCCTTATTAACACTTCATATCGACAAAAGATGAATATGCGACTTATGCATTGAGACAAAATCAACAAAACCCGAAATTAAAAGTCTTGTCCATAATTTTCGCAACCAACTTAGAATATTCCAACGCACGAAGTACGGGTGTAACATTAGAATGATGAAGTGTGGTCTCCTTAGTCATCACACACACACACATATATATGTATAGATGGGGCACATGGCCGGTCATGTGCCCCTCTTTCTCCTTTTTTTTTTTTTTTTTTAAATTTTCCTTCACTCCAAATTTTCTCCAAGTTTCATGAAATTTCCAAAAGATGAATATGATGAAAATGACTTAACAAGTCATCTAACTCCACATATTTTAATCTTCCATGTAGCCATGGCCCACACTACATGTGGCCTTATTTTTTCATGAACTACTAATTTTCCAAAATTCCACTTCTAACCCCCGAATTTTTATTAATATTTCCATCCCATAAAATCATAAAACACTTATGTCGTACAACAAAGGGAAAATAACCTCGTCCCTAAATTTTCGCAAACAACTTAAAAATATTTCGACGTACAAAATGCGAGATATAACAAATCGTTCCTCCAAAGTGAGACGAAGCGGCCACGATTAATCCACAATATGATCGGAGGCTACCGACCTTATGTCACTCCGATAGATACATGACTTTATTTGGGCTTTCATGCATGCTACTCATATGATATATGAATATGATATATGACTAAGATATATGAATATGATATATGAATATGATATATGACTATGATATATGAATATGACATATGAATATGATATATATATGTATATGGGAATATGGAAAAGGGCGAGAGCGTTATATATGCGTAACCACTGTCGGTACCGGTATAATATGACATGATACCGTCCCGACGCGGATGCCGGACGCGGGATATGTGGTTATGAATCGGGGGCCGTACGTTCCGCGAAGAATATATTATATGGACGGCCGCACGTTCGCGTTAAGCAATATAATATATGTATATATATATATGGATCGGGCTGCTCGTTCCGCAGCACTAAGCATGCATGGTACCCGCCTAAAAGGCACTCAGATGTATAGGTTGCTCTTTATCCCATGATATGATATGTTCTATATTTTTGTTTTGTTACAATTCATGCTTGTATCCTTCCATATGTTGTTACTCATGCCTTACGTACTCAGTACATTGCTCGTGCGACGTCCCCTTCTTGCGGACGTCGCGTTCATGCCGCGGGTAAACGGGTAGACGCATCGATCCCCCAGGGGCCCCCCGGCGGCATATTGGAATCGCTCCAGTTGTTCGAGCTTCGGCACGTACTACTTTTGTGTATATATTTGGGCACGGTGGAATCCGGCCCCGACTTGTGGATATATGTATCTTATTTAGAGGCTCGTAGACGGTACGTGTACGGTAAAATGTTTGTAGTCCTCGCTCGCCTTTGTGGATGTATAATCTTTTGGTAAAATCGACACTCGTTCACGAGTATGTTATTGATGATTATGTTGAGTAAGATATGATTGTATCATCCATATGGCCCACTCAGAGTACGAATAGAATACATGATAAGAGGTGCCGATATGATATTATCGGGTACCCGTCACGGCCTCTGGTGGGGTCGTGACAGTTATGACACGGATCCGTCTGAGTATTCGGCTGGGACACCAGAGGACGAGATTCCCGAGGCTGTACCAGTTGCTCCCATGGTAGAGCACTATGTCAGACCAGCTACCCCGGAGTGTGTTATGGATTACTCTAGTCCTCTATCATGGCCGTTGGTAAATCAGGAGTTGCCCGATTATCCATATCCCTCGGACTCGGAGGAGAGACACGATAAAGGCTAGACGAGCAGATGGTGGGTAGACGATGATGAAGAGCACACTTCACCTTATAGACTGCCAGATCAGACTAGAGACCGATCGACTACAGGTATATAAGACTTTATTGGAACGTCCTATGTATGTTCATTTGCTGTAGATTATTACTTATTAGCGGCGAGCGAAAATCCTAAAGGGACCGATAACCAAGTATTTATAAGTAACTACGATCAAGGTGTTTTCGCCACCTTTGGGAATCTTGAAGTTTGGGGTGAAAAGTAGTCATACATACAGATGAAAGGTGAATATTGGAGATTAAAAAGGGCAAAATAGTATTTGTGTAGCCGGAAGAATAAGAGATCCTTTCTAGTTTGGAGAGAGATGCATTACGAGAATGTTTTGGAATCTGGTAAGACTTCAACTTGCTCTAGATTATGTGATGAAGGTTATACGGTGAGGTGTATGTGATCATACCGACACTAATGCACCGGATCTCATCAGAGTTTCAAGGTTAAGCATGCTAGGGTGAGAGAAATACTAGGATGGGTGACCCCCTGGGAAGTGCACTAAAAATCCTACAAAGTCATATATGAGAGGCAGATGGGAAATTAGAGTAGCCTAAAGGGAATTGGAGTATTTGGAGTGGTTATAAACCCTAAAAGGTCGCAAAAAAAGGAGGAGAACTGGACCGGCAAGGAGAAGGAAGGTGCATCACAGTTTTAGAATTAGGATGGGCTTGAAAAGTATTCGGAGGTACTTATGAGCAAGGTATTAGAAAATATATGCGTACGCGTATGATATCCCATATGTGGTTGTACCAACGGGTATGTGTATCCCAGCAACCGATGTTGCGGTGTATGGAAGCTATTAACCGAATAGGGTAACGAAGTTCAAGTGGCAAAAATGGTATGAATGTTACAAGGAAAGTTGATGTTTTTCTTACTGCAGGTTAGAGTTTAAAGGTCTTAATGCAATAACATCGGGGAAAGGAAGAAAGTTAGTATATATAGGAAGTAAAGAGATTAGAATGTCTTGAGAAAAAAAGAGAGAAATGAGAAATGAGGGTGAGTGAAGCCTCCAAGAGAGATGACGGGTAAGGCAAGGGACTATTTGGATAAAAATTTGAATGTAGGCATGTGAAAGGAATAGAGTACGGTAGCACGGATAAGAGATGAACGTACAGGATTAGGAGAACAAATATTGGTAAATGGGACTGAAGGGAAGTAACCACAAATGGGGCTGTGAAGTAAGAGAGAGAATGATCAGGCCTTGCAACGAAACTAAGAGATTTTCAGCTCTCGAGAGGTATATAAAGGGATAAATGTGTAGTCATATTGACATGGTTGCCTCAGACATGGAGAAGTTTTCCTAAAAGATGGCTTAAGAATAGAATAGATTCGCATATGCAAAGGAGTATTTCACGAACTTCGGGGTCGATACTGTAAACAATAAGAGGAGAAGGGTGCTCGAGGAGGAAGGAACCCTAGGAAGGTTAGGAATAGAAGTAGGACAGGTATACTAAGGGGCTGATCAAAGGAAGAGGAGAGCATTCAGGAGTAAAGTAACTGGAAATCTTTAACAACGGGAGTAAGAAGGATATTTTAACAATTTAGCTATAGGAAATCGATCGACCATCGAGGTAAGACCGAGGATGATGGGATGACACAAATGATTAGAAAATTAATGACATAGAACAAGAATTCCTGTAGAGACCGAGAGATGCGATCATATAGGAAATAGAAGGATATATAGAAAACATTTGTGAGTATGGACTAGCCTTGGCGGCGGGAAGGAGAAGAAAAAGGGGAGTATATTTGTAAGGATTTCAGGACATGAACAAGAAGTGGTAGAACATTAGAAGAACTATAACGCATAGATGGGATGCGACCAAATAGATGAGAAGAATTTCGAATAAGTGGGCTAAGTGAATAAAAGGACTAATAGAGGAAGTGGAAGAGTGTAGCATATTAACTTCCAATGGTATATTATCGACGTAAAGGGAAATCAGAAACTCAGGGAAAGAGGAACTTTAGAGATGTTATAAGCAAAGGGAGAGTAAGGTATAATCGAACACTTCATAAAGGACGCAGTGGATGCCGATGTCCCCATTAACTTGCCGGTCCAGGAAATCATTAGTCATAAAAGACAGAGGTATGGAAGGATGGAAAAGAAGGCATCGAAATCGGATCTAACCCTTATAAATATCCCAATTGAATACAAGATTGTAACTAGCAAAAAGATAGATAAGTCAAACCCTATGAAGAAGAAACTTTGGCCTTAAGGAGATCGTGAAGAGCAACAGATAATTATCGAAGACGATAGATACTCAAAGGCTATTGGTGTATAAGGACCTGTTTAAAAGGGGGGGAAGAGCATATTAGACTTGAAAGGAACTATGATGTTCTCAAGCTCTAGAAGAAGAAATGTATTGGCTCGAGGCCAAGCTCGAGGCATATTGGCGTATTAAGAAAGTACCAGAAAGAAGCAAGAACGAATTAAAAATAAGTATGCCATGAGGCAAGTATAGGAAAGAGGTATGGAGAACAACTCAAGAGAGTACTTCACGCCAACACGAGCTACGACATTTCTAGACCATGGTTTGAATCCCTCGTATCGGGAGGAATTTCGCCATACCTAAGTGTGCAGCGACATGTCCTAAAGGGTAATAAAAAGAGAGCAAGTGTTACGTCCCGCGTTTTCATGCGTTGGAAAGCGTGCGAGTTAAATGACACTGATAACGAAAATGAGGTTATCCTCCCAAGCTTATGGTACAGATGTGTTATAAATATTAGAAGTTAAACAAATCTAAGAAAATAAGTTTCGTCGAGGTTCAAAATTTATTTGATGAAATACGGTCCAAGCTATAATACCCCGTATTTTTGGATTGGGAAATTGAATCATCCAATATGAGCAAATTACCCGAGCCCGAAGGATTTGGTCATATTCAAGCATGAAAATCAAGAACTCGGTATATACAAAGAATGAAGTTCCGAAATAATTTAGGACATAAAAAGTGTGATGACGGTGATTGAGAATATTATTTGGTGTATGTATAAAGAGGCTATGGACTAGAGTTCTACCACATGATTATGATAATGAGTATATGAAGTGTGTTAAAGGTGGTTCATGTTCAAGTGAATTGAGATCAATAAATTAATTATGTGTATTTTGTTAAATTTTGGATTTTAGCGGGAGAGTACTAAATTAATTACTCAATCATGGATACATAGGAATCTTTGGCACGTGTTGGTGGCAGCAAGTATGACTAGCTAATTTATGTAGCTAGATGGCATGTTTAGGAGGCTCCTTTACTAAGTAATCTTTATGGGGTGGGACCCGCAACCAACTATGGTAAAGAACACCCCATATTTCATTAAAGTGATACATGTCTTGCAAAGAAAAGCATGGTCAACAACAAAAGAATGCATGTGCAATATATTTCTATTTTTGGGGTAAACATTAGCTTGACTTATATATAGCAGATACACAACTTTGTACTGCTATCGTAAAAACGTGGTGTGCAAATCTAAGAGAGCAAGGTATAAATTATATCAAGAACAACATATGATTTTCACGCACCACATCGATCTCGTTGTTTTGTTTTATCGCGTTGTTGAATTCGGGCTTTCTTCAAGATGAAGTAATATGGAAGAAGAGTATTTCTTGGCACATAAGGCAAGAATTATCCTCTTCTAAGTATATCTAAATTCATTGAAGTCATAGCTAAATCGTGGGACGAGAAATACGAAAATTATACCGTAAATCGTATTTGATGTTGTTGTTGGCTTATGGGCTGTTTGTTGGACTGTTTTGTGGGTTATGTAGATGTTGTTATGGATGGAAATTATGGTAAATAACATGAATAATACGTTCTTGATGTTGCTATATATGTCTATGTGTTTATAAAGAGAATCGATGGAAGATTTGTCAATATAGATTTGAACTAAAACTCGAGGAAAGAGATTTTGTGTTCTTGAATTAGTTGAAAAGGGATTGTGGCTTAATTCTTACTTGGTTTGATATGGCAACTTGTATGTACGATTGTTGCTAATGTTGTTACCATTGATTGGGAGTTGTTTAAAGTTGGATTGGAGTAGGTAACATAGGGGAAATGCTGCCCGAATTTTGTTAAGTAACGTGCTAGCTTAGACTTTGGATTCTAAGTGTACTATAGTTAACATTGATATCAATATTGTTGTTGTAGATAGGTGTTATATCCCGCATTCTGTACGTTGGAATATTTTTGAGTTGGTTGCGACGAGTTATGGACAAGGCTATTTTCCGACTTCGTTTTAAGGCATAAGTTGCTTGTGAATTTTGTTGGATGGAAATATTAAGGAATTTAGGGTTAAAAGTGAATTATGGAAAGTTAAGCATTTCATGGAAATTAAGGGCTAGAAGTGAAATTTTGGAAACTAAATATTTCATGAAAATGGCCATATGTGGCCATGTGTGTGGTGTGGGCCATAGCCCACATGTGTTAATTATATAAGTGGCAAAAGATGACTAATTAAGTCATCTTCATCATTTAGCACCCTAGAAAATTCAAGAAGCATGGAGAAAGAACAAAAGGCCATTCGGCCATGACCAAGAAAAATTGGAGTCCAAAAATTGACAATCATGTTGTTGCTTCATAATTTAGACTCACGTTGACAACATTATATTTCGTATTTTTGTACGTCGGATTATTCGCAAAGCGAGGTGGGGTCCACACCGAGATTTTTTTGGGACATGCGACAATTTATATGAATCACATATGTGAAGTTAAACATAACTCAAGAAGGAACCTTGAGCCAAATCAAAGTGGAAGTCCTCCAAACAAATATTTTTAAGTAATATTTTCGGGTGATCTGACTTCGAGGGGCAGAAACGGTATTATAAGTTTGAAATTTGAAAAAACACCAAAGATAGAAGTTGTAGATAATTGAATTATCTTTCCAACCATAGGTCGTGGGCCCACAGGTGACATCGGCATAAGGATATATGGACGTTTTAAGACGGAAAGGTCAGTGGGCTAGGCCCAAATAGGGCCCAATCGGGTTAGGCCCATGACCCATGCCTATTTAAGTCTAATTTCAGCCCTTTCCTCTCATTTTTCAGACCAAGAATACCCAGAAAATTCTGGAAAGAGAGATAGAAGAACCTTGGAGAGAAGAAAAACCAATTTTGACCAAAATCTGAGCCCCGAATCCCGAAGCCCATGAAGCGAAAAGTGTTGTACGTCTGCGTTGTCTTCAATTTGAGCTAAAAATCAACCAAGGAGAAGAGTGATAACGTGGGGGCTGCATGCTTAAGGTATGAATACGGTTCCTTTTCATTGTTAACGAGTGTATTTAGAATTTTAACGGATTAAAACGGAGGGGATAGTGTGTAGAAATGGATGAAATTCATGAAATTTTGTGTGTTGATGTTGAGCCGTGAGTATGGGCTGTTTTGTGACAAGGAATGAACTAAATTTATTTAGTATGTTTGAGATGTTGTGTTGCGGATTCTATGAGGTAAATGAAAGTTCAA
This sequence comes from Lycium ferocissimum, assembly GCF_029784015.1. Taxonomy (NCBI): domain Eukaryota; kingdom Viridiplantae; phylum Streptophyta; class Magnoliopsida; order Solanales; family Solanaceae; genus Lycium; species Lycium ferocissimum. Next base: position 13,379 of record NW_026716056.1, read on the forward strand.
TGACTCAAATGGAAGTTACAATTGTGTGCAAATTTTGTTTACTAGCTAATGTGAATCAAGTATGCTTCCTTGTATTTATGGTAATAATGTTGTTAAATGTGTGGATTGTCGGTGTTGTTGATGAATTTGGAAGAACGACATGTGTTGTTGTTGTCCCTATGGAAATTGGTGGTTTCGGGTGGCTTGGCATATTAGAAGAATTGTTTGGAATATTGTGCGGATTGTTGAAAATGTCCTTGAACCCTGTATGAATGGTTTGGATTGGTATTTGAATATGCGATCGTTGATATTAGTTTGAATGAATGAAGTTGAATTGAATATAAATGGATGTCGTCGAATTATGTAGAAAAGAGTTATTAATGTTAGAATGCGTTTGGAATTGTTTATTGATATTGTTGATGTGGTTGTTGGTATTGTTGTTGGATATTTGGCCGAGTTGAATTCTCGGGGTCGTTGAATTTACAGGGGAGATGCTGCCCAAATTTCTGTGGAATTAAGTGTTAGCGTGGAATTGGATTCCTAAGTGTTTACGGCTAATGGTTAATGCTTAATGACGTTGTTGTAGATTGTTGGAAGCCCGAGACTTAAAATTGACTAGCGTAGGAAGCAAACGAGGTACGTAAAGCTACTCTTTCTTTTGGCATGTCTTAGAGTAAATAAGCTATGACACGATTCTCGAGGTAATTCTACTCGGGTGATCCGAGCGTGTCCATGATTCTTATTTTTCTCTTGATGTTCGTGTCCTTAATATAGTCGAATTGTGGTTCTTATGTCTTCTGTATGACTAAATTTTAAAAGTTGCATAAAAGTTGTCTTTAAAAGAGTTTCGTTCCTAAACGATTATGAAACTACGAACGTCCGTAACTTCCACAAACGGGCTCGGATCACTCCAAAACGCTCATAGGAGGTTCCATAATGTATAGCATCCTCGGCTTTCATAGGCGGGCTCGGATTTGGTTTGACACCCATCCGTGGGCCCCCGAGACTTTTCCATGCTTAGACCTAACGATTTTCCGAAAAAGACTTAGTGTGATTATTGTTTTAACCCCGAGCATGATTACCTATTTATGTAACAAGTTTGAAATGAGAATTGTTATGCATATGATTCCGACATGAAGTTATGACCTTTAAAGTTCGGTTTGATATGTGCCCGAGTGGCATTCGGAAGAAACGTGATTGGGCTATTGTCCTAATTTGTAAATAATGATTTGCTTTGATTAATTTACTAAGTATTTATAAATGTTTGCATTGCATAAGGTTATAAATATTTTGAGTTGCATATAGATCCCACGATTCTGCTCGTGCACACTATTATTACTTCCTTCGCCGAGTCCCGGGCCGGTTATTATCGTGCGCACAATCCGAAGTATGATGAGATTCCGAAGTATGATGAGCGTCTGATATATGATATGATACGAAGTATGATGAGTTTCTGATATGATATGATATGTTTCCGAAGTATGATGTGTCCGGTACGCCGAGCCCCTTTTGGTTGGGTACCGTGTATATGTACCACCGTGTATATGTGATATGATGTTATGATGTGTGACGGAGATACGGAGATATTAAACTTCCGAAGTATGATGAGTTGTGGCGCCCAAGGCAGGAGGGGCGACCACGTTCCGTCCGCCGGGTCCTATTACGGGCCGCATAGGATATGTGATATGATAATCTGATGATATGATAATCTGATGATCTGATAATCTGATGATATGATAATTTGATGAGGTGATAATCTGATGACATGATAATATGATGACATGGTATGATATGATGATTCTGTTTACCGAGTCCCTCACTGGAGGGCCGGGACACGTTATATGTGCATACGTATATGATGATTAACTACTTATGACACTCAGTCCCGTTATGGATCGGATGTGACACATGATATTGGTATGTATGATTTGTAACTCGGAAGTAAGTATTTGAACATTCTGACTATCATATTTTTCTTCTATGCTTTTATGTATGATTTATATTTCCGACGCACGCACTTTGCTATTTTGGCTATTATGTTCTCTTTCTGTACCTCTTACTTCGGTTATGACCTTGTTTTCTGTATTCCATGCCTTACGTACTCAGTACATATTCCGTCGACCCCCTTTCTTCGGGCTGCGTTTCATGTCGCGCGTGTACACCCAGATAGTGAAGATATTAGTAGAAGATGTTCCGGCGGGATTAGCGAGCTCCATTTTCTCTCCGGAGGCCGCCGAGTCGAGGCATCATGTTATGGTATCTGGAGTTCTGTTAGAGACTTTGCAGACAGTGTCATGGGTATATGACGTCGGTTATGTAATCGGCTGTGTAAGCCAATGTGTTATTATGCATTGTATTATAAGTTTCATATGTTATAGATTTTATTTGATTCGAGAAAAGTAAAAAGCACATTATTTTTCGAAAACTTTTCGTTATGTATTTGTGTTATGATTTGAAAGCTAGCGTGATTACGAGTATTTTGTGAGTCAGCGGGTTCGCTCGGCCCTAGATAAGGGTCGGGTGCCCATCACACCCTAACAGATTTAGGGTGTGACAATAGGGGAGTCCGGGATCTGATTTGTGGTTAGCTTGGAGCGGATAAGGTATGTTAAGGCTATTCCCTTTTCTTCTTTTTGCATGGTCTATGTGAGACAAACGGACGACGAACGTATAAACTCCAAAAAGCTCTATTCTTAGAAATACTAGAATGGCTAATGTTCTTGATTTCCAGAAGCTATTTCATTATGTCCTGATACGTGTCTATGATTCCTGAAGTCCTTTTTTGATATTATAATCCATAGTGACATTCGAGGGTGTTATGCTTCCAGGTTATTCGAAGAGTTCCAGAAATAATCTTATGAGTCTCACTTGCATTCATTTGCTTCTATATGCATATTAAGGCCATCCTTTCTTTCTTTTTGGCATGAATTACATAAACTGAGCGAACAACGAACATATATGACTCCAAGGAACTCTAGTTCTCAATAGTGCTTAACATGATAGTTGTCTTTGATTCTCAAGTGTTGGTTCATTCTAATTATTCTATTGAGTCTCAGATGATGATATAGTTTGCATATAGTTGCTCATGATATTCTACTCGTGCATGCTGTTAGTATATCATTCACCGAGTCTGTGCCGGGTATGTATTCGTACGCGTTTCATTGCATTATTCACCGAGACCCTCACTAGAGGGCCGGGTACGGTATATATATATATATATGATTATTTCACCGAGTCCCTCACTAGGGGGGTACGGTATATATTTATATTTCACCGAGTCCACTTGTAAAGGGCCGGGTATGGTATATATTTACATTTTTAGTCATTTTTCGGGGCTATTCATATTAAGGGTGGTTTCTCATACATTCATTATGGCTTATGTCTCATTCTTTATGATTCTCGCACCGCCTTTACATACTCGGTACATTGTTTGTACTGATGTCCCTTTGCCTAGGGGCGCTGTGTTCATGCCACACAGTCGCATATTGTTTTGCAGGTAAAAGTATTCAGCTAGGATGGTTGGCTACCGGCTGGGATTGGCAAACTCCATTTTCTTCCTGGATCAGTGCCGAGTCATTATGATTATCATATGTGTGTACGGGTATGTCGGGCCCCGTCCCGACTCATGTAATTCGTGTGTTTACTCTTAGAGACTTTGCAGACAGTGTCCTGTGGTTAGTATGTTGAGATATCATATGATGAGTAAAGCGACCATGTAGGCCGATATGTCAGTTTGACTTACTCAGTTTTTGATTAATTGAGTATCGTTCGCAAATTTCTATGGTCTGACGGAAAGTACTTTATTATATTTCCAATTTTTTTTTATATATGTCCAGTTTCATTATGTGAATACCAGAGGGTTCGCTCAGCTCTAATTAAGAGTTGGGTGCCCATCATGCCCTATCGGAATTGGGGTGTGACAACAAGAAAGGTCTACAAGCTAAGTCCATAGAGGATGTTGAAGAGGATAACGAATCCAAAGGATACTTGGGATGATGACAGCAGGGAGTTTTAACGCCGGAAGAGATGACAGTTGAAGCAAAATGAACAATGATTGGTAATTTGGCAATTTTCGAAGAAAGGAAGGATGCTGCTCTTATGAATGGAAAGAAAGTTGTACCATCGGATATTAGAAAACTTTTCACGGATCACCAATTATATTGAACATGAGAGCATATACTATGGAATTATGAGAGCCAGCAACATATAGTTATGCTCAACTATAATTGCAAGAAGGCCACACCGAAAAGCCAACAAGTAACGACGACTGACGAAATGATCGCCGATACAAAGAAATTAAAGATAAATATACTTGAATTACAAGAGAGTCGTAATGGAAGAATTGTCGTAGTCCTATGCTTCTGGGATTGTATCACGAGATGTGAGGGAAGAAAGTTAAGAAAAGTTGTGGCAGAAGCTCAAAGATGTTGTGAGCCATGAAATTAGCTCGAGCTCGAATTATGAGTTGCCATAAGTGTAACTGTACGGCGAAGGATAGTAAAGGGTGAAGAACCATTATGTATATACGTACTTTGGATTGATAGAATTGGTCTTGGAAAGGAACTGGGAGGAATAGTTTAAGGAACGTACCGTTATGCTTATTAGCGACAAAGTAATGTTAAATAAGCATTTGTAATGTAAGGGTAAGAGAGATAATGACATGTATGTATAGGATTAGAGATCCTTACTAACTGTTATATCCCGTATTTTGAACATTGGGACAATCCGGATTAACTATGATAAGTTAGGGACAAGACCATTCCGGGATACGAAGTCGAGACTTTTGACCATCGATTTTGTTTTAAGACATAAGTTATTCATGAATTTGTTGGCATGGAACATTAAGGAAAATTTGGGACTAAAAGTGGAATATTGAGAAGTTGGAAATTATTGAATTTTTGGGCCCTTTTGGCCCTGGCTTTGGTG
>NW_026716057.1:0-18640 GCF_029784015.1 Lycium ferocissimum
GGAATTTCCAACAAATACCTGAATATGATTTGTAGCTTTCATTGGGCTCTCATGCATGCTTATTTTTATGTATGATTACACCGTGCCTAGTTGGCTGGGCAGTCACCACTAGTGGGCGGCGTGAGATGATTAGCCCGGATGCAGGCTAATGATGATATGTGACTCAGACAGTTTACTTATGTACATATACATGTGATATGATTTTGTTTTAAGAGTAAAAGTTAGCATGCATGATTCCGCCTTAAAAGGCGATCAGTTACAGGTTATCTCTTCATCTTATGCTCTCTTATTTCTTGATTATGTTGTTATACATGCCTTACATAGTCAGTACATTGTTTGTACTGACGTCCTTTCTTTTATGGACGCTGCGTTCATGCCCGCAGGTAGACAAGGAGACGGCACAGACGCCTAGGACCTTTATTAGCAGATATACAGGAGCACTCTACTACTCTGGAGTTGCCGCTTATTGGTATATTCTTTTGTGTATATATTTGGGGCATGGCGGGGTCCTGTCTCGTCCTTATGATTTCAGTACTCCAGTTAGAGGCTCGTAGATACATATATGTGGGTAGTAGATGTCTTGTGATCTCTTTAGCGTATGTCTTGTATACTATTTTGTAGCCTCGTGGGCTTGTACATATATGTACATTTTTAGGAGTAATTAAAGATCGTTTCATATTAAGCTTGTGTTGAGAATGGTGTATGTTTAGGTTTAGTTTGATGATAAGTCTGAAAGGTGGTGCTCGGTGGGCTAGCTTCGGGTACCCATCATGGCTCTCTAGTTGGGTCGTGACAAAAGAGGTAACAATAGAGTAATGTCTGTTAGGGTTTTAACTTTAAAGAGAGAGTTTGAGCTTTTAAAGATGAAGGGCTCAGATAGTGTGAAAGAATACTCTTCCAAGCCAATGGAGATTGTCAACCAGATAAGAATACTTGGTGACGATTTTCCAGATCAGAAAGTTGTAGAGAAGATCTTGGTCATCCTTCCAGACAAGTTTGAATAAAATATCTCAGCTATTGAAGAGTCTTGTGACTTGACTACTCTTAAAATAGTTGACTCGATCTCCAAATTGCAAGTCCAAGAGCAAAGGGTAACTATGAGAAGTGAAGGGATAGTAGAAGATGCCTTTCAAGTGAGACATAAATTCAAGCAACTGAAGGAAGCTAGAAAAGTCTTCTTAGATAACTCTAGAGAGGTAAAATCGGGTGAAAACTAAAGTGATTCGTTGAGAAAAGGAAAATTTCCACCTTGTGGTATTCGTAAGAAGACAAACCACTTAGAGAAGAATTGTTGGTAGAAGACAAAAAGGCCTCCAATTCAATGTAGATATTGTAAAAATTATGGGCACATCGAGGGGAATTGCAGGCAAAAGCAAAATCAAAGTGGTCAGTCTTCTCGACAAACTAAAGTGATTTCCTATATGCCTTGTGCACGCGCTTTCAACTTACCAGTTGAGGCACATGATTTTACCTCGCACATATCACATGTTGATGGATGCTTGGTATGTTGACAGCGCGTGCACAAGGCACATGGCAATTGATGAAAATTTGTTTGTTACCTTAGATAGAACTGACAGAACTAAAGTGAGGCTTGGAAATGGTGCACTGGTGCAAGCTCAAGGTAGAGGGTCAGTAAAATTTCCTACTGACGAAGGTATGAAAATCATTAATGATGTTCTTTATATGCCAAGCTTGACTCAAAACTTGTTGAGCGTTGCTCAGTTGCTTCACAAAAATTATTCTCTTAATTTCAAGGATAAAAAATGTGTCATTTATGATCCTGAAGGATGAGAAGTAGCTAAAATTAGCATGATCAACAATTCCTTTTCAATTTCACGCTATTATGTTGATACTTGCTCTTTTAATGTTGAATTGAATGATACTTGGCTTTGGCACAAAAGGTTTGGTCATTACAACCTTAGTTCATTGGTATATATGCAATCGAAGGGTATGGTGCTTGATGTACCTAGAATTGACATGTGCAGAGATGTTTGTGAGTCATGTCAATTCGATAAAATGCATAGACGATCCTTTCCTAAAGGAAGTCTTTGGAGGGCTAAGGAAAAGCTAGAGTTGGTTCATAAAGATTTATGTGAACTAATGAGGACGGCGTCTTTGAGTGGAAACAAATACTTTATACTCTTTATGGATGATCTAACTAGAATGACATGGGTTTACTTTCTTAGCAGCAAATCTTAAGTGTTTTTCGTTTTCAAAGAATTCAAGGCTATGGTGGAAAGGGAGAGTGGCTGCAAGTTGAAGTATATCAGGTCAGATAATGGAACTGAATATACTTCATATTAGTTTAGCAAGTATTGTAAAGATTTGGGCATTCAACAGCAATTCCTTTGTTAGCTACACTCCAGAATAGAATAGGGTTTCTGAGAGGAAGAACAAAACGGTGTTGGAGATGGCAAGATGCATGTTGGCAGATAAGAAGATGCCTAAATATTTTTGGGCCGAGGCAATCAATACTACAGTCTATTTGCTAAATAGATTGCCAACTAGAACAGTCCAAAGCATGACGCCATTTGAAGCGTGGATGGGTATAAAGCCATCTGCAAGACACTTGAAGGTATTTGGTTCGGTGTGCTATGCACATGTTCCTGATGCTAAAAGAGGAAAATTAGATAGCAAGGAAATTTTTTGCATTCTGTTGGGCTTTAGCACAGTTTCAAACGAGTATAGATTGTATAATGTTAGTAGCAAGAAGTTGTTCGTCAGTAGAGATCTTGTAGTGGACAAGTCCAACCACTATGATTAGGATCCATATATTGTTGTAAAAAAGCAAGGTGGGAGTACTTCAGTTACAACCTCAAATCCGCACAAGAGTGATACTTTCTCTAGTCATATTGCTGGAACAAAACACAATTCAAATGTTGAATTGACAACAGATTCTCCCGTTTTAAAGACCAGGTCACTAGCTGAAGTTTATGAGCAATGCAATTTTGCTCTTGTTGAACCGTCCTCCTATGAAGAAGCAACAAGTCATAAAGTTTGGGTTTATGCAATAAAGGAGGAGTTTGCCATGATCAATAAAAATGACACTTGGGAGTTGGTTGAAAGGCCAAAACAGAAGAACGTTATCGGTGTCAAATGGTTCTATAGAACAAAGTTCAATCCAGATGGCTCCATTTTCAAGCATAAAGCTAGACTGGTAGTTAAAGGCACTCAGCAGCCTGAGGTGGATTTTGGAGATACGTTTGCTCCTGTTGCGAGGCACGAGATAATAAGATTTCTAATCACTCTTGCAGCATAATACAAGTGGAAAATCTTCCATTTAGATGTCATATCTGCATTTCTCAATGGTTTTCTTGAAGAAGACATTTATGTTGAACCACCTTAAGGTTTTACAGTTGCAGGTGAAGAAGAAAATGTGTATAGGCTTAAAAAAGCACTCTCTGGTCTTAAACAAGCTCCAAGAGCTTGGTATAGTAGGCTGGATACTCATTTGTTGTGTCAAGGCTTCAACATAGGCCTAAATGAGCCTACTTTGTACTTCAAAAAGCAAGTTGATGGGAAGTTGATTGTGATATCAGTTTATGTTGATGATTTGATGATCGCAAGTGAAAATCCTCTTGCGATTCAAGAAGTTAAAAATGAAATGTTAAAAGCTTTTGAGATGTCTAATCTAGGAGAGATGAAGTTTTTCCTGCGAATGGAGATTGCTCAATCTTGTGAAAGAATTTTCTTGTCCCAAAAGAAGTATGCCTTGAATCTGTTAAAAAAGTTCAAGCTTGACAAGTGCAAACCTTAGCAACTCTACTTGTTGTGAATGAAAAGTTGATGAAGGATGATGGTGAAGACAGGGCAGATCCAAAAATTTATAGAAGTCTTATTGGAAACCTGTTGTATCTTACTGCTTCCAGGCTAGGCATAATGTTTGCTGCTAGTTTGTTGTCCCGATATATGCAAAGTCCAAGCACTAAACACTTTGGAGCTAATAATTGACTATGGAATTTGGTATAGAAGTGTGGAGAATGGAGTTTTTATTGGCTATTCTGATAGCGATTGGGGTGTTGTTTGGATGATTACAAAAGCACATCTGGTTACTCATTTTCTTTTGGTTCGGGGATTTTTTCTTGGAGCACAAAGAAACAAGATATTGTAGCTCAATCTTCAGCGGAAGCCGAGTATGTGGCTACTGCATCTGCTACAAATAAAGGAATTTGGTTGAGAAAAATCTTGTTTGAATTGGATCTGTTGGTTGATCTGTTGCCAAAAGAACCAACAGATCTATGTGGACAATAAATCAGCCATTTTAATGGCTGAAAATCCGGTGCTGCATGGAAGAACGAAGCATATCAACATCGAATTTCATGCTTTAAGAGATGTGGAGAAGAATGGTGAAGTTAAGCTGGTGCATTGCAGCAGTGAAGAACAGCAAGCTGATATTCTAACCAAGGCTCTTCCCACCAACAAGTTTGAGTTTCAAAGAATGTTGCAAGGAGTTTCAATGAAAAATCTTAAGGGGAGTGTTAGGAAATTAAGATTTCGCTAGAAACTCCAAGATTAGTAGATATTTTGAGTTTTGTAGTAGACTAGTTTTTTGGGTTAAAATGTGTGGTTGTTAGTGAGCCACATATGTACTTAGTTTAGTGTGAGATATTTTGCTTATTATCTATTTTTTAATACTCACACTTTATATATAGGCATGTGAAATGAAACAATAGAGAGAAAAAATAATTCAGAACTTTCTAGCCTTCTCCTTCTCTATCTTCAACATTCCTGTAGCAATTTACAACTGCAATTTCTTTACAGTTCCTCCTTGGAGCTTTGAAATTCTTCTTTCTTTTCTCTCTAACAATTTTTCATCAAAAAGGAGTCAATTTTTGTACTGAACATCCTTTATCTAATTTTGTTTCATATAACTCCCTGTTTCCCTTTACGGATCCTTTAACTTGTCTATTTTTCTGTGTCCATTCTCTAGAATCAGAAGGAAGTTTTTGCAATTCTAAATGGAAGCAAGATATGATTAGGTGCTGGCAAAAAATGAGATTTAAAAACTTGTCACTTCACCACAAAAAAAAAAAGTGCAAAAGCATAATTTAGAGTTATGGCCTAGGGTGATTGTGAGTTTTTTTGGCTATAAAAGCTACGAATTGAGATTGTCTTAAAAAAAAAAAAAAAAAAAAAAAAAAAAAAAAAAAAAAAAACTTTCTTTGTACTGCCACAATAAAGCTGGCAACTTAATGTTAATGCTAAAGCTTTCACTCCAATAAAGAGCATGAAGCCATCTATGAAAGATAGTCAAGTAGAGGAGAAGCTTGTTACTTTGAACCAAGCTTGCTTAGAAGTTCCTTCAAATGCTACTAATACTGATAGGGACAGGCAGTTATGGAGTGAACAGGTTGAAGAAGATGGAGAGGAAGGAGAAATTTATGGAGTCAAACAAGCTGATGTTACACATTATGCAGACTCCATTACATCTTCTCAAGAGGTTAACAATATGTTTGACAGGGTTCAACATGATGTGGAAGATGACTTTCAGATAGGCCCTACACAAGCAAAGTTTCTTTGTTTCAATGATTTGCCGTAGGTTCGCAGCATGTAAATTTAAACAAAGTTTGCTGCCGTCACGCCGGTTGTGTATGTAAACTAAAGTTTGTCTTTGTTTCAATGCAGTTTGCCGTCTGCCGTTTCCGGCAGACAGCCAAAACAAAGTTGCTAATGAAGTCAGCAGTCAAGTTGAGGGACATTTGGCTATTACAGATCCATCAATAATAATTGCAGGTCAAGAGGTGGGCATAAACACACCAGCTGAACTGAAACAAGATGATAGTAGCAGTTGTCGAAGTTAAAGAACCAAGTAAAGCAAAGCGGAAATAGCAGCGGTAATCTTATGGACACTACACAACAACAACAACAAGGTATGCTTGCAAAGCCTCAAACTAACTTACAAGTAGCAATACCATCTAGTGAAGGTCCTAGGATTGACATGGATGAGGAGTCGATTGCACAAAATTTCCACAATGCTGCAAGGGATGGGGATCTGGTCTCCCTAGACGGGTGGAAAGTGTAAAAAGACACAAAACTCATGCAAGGAAGGGCAGGTTGGGATGGGAAAATGATCAAGAATTTGTCCCAAGGCGGTATACCAATGAGACAAGCAAAGAAGAGCCTTGACTCACCCTGCCACTTCAACAAAATCCACAAGATCCCAAAAAGAAATGATAAAGTTTCAAGATTTTTTGGAAAGGCATGAAGAACAAGACAAGGTGGAAATTTCAATGAATATAGAAGATTTTACAAGTTCAGAGATTAAGGATTCTGTCTTTATTCTTGTATTATTTTCTCATTATTTTAGCATTATCATGTGTAATATCATCATAGAGTGTGTTATAAACTCGTGGTGATCATAGCTTATTTGATCATTTCGAGTTCATTTTTTCTACATTCCGTTAGTTTAGAGGTTCTTTGCCTCATAGGATTAGTAGGGTAAGGCCTAGTCCCCTTACTTGTACTCTCCCTTTGGGGTATTTTTTGTTTTCTAGAAAATTAATAAAACTAGCCCTAGGCCCAAAAAGCCTAGTGGACTTTGTTTAAAAAAAAAAAAAAAAAAAAAAAAAGCTGCAATTAGTATAACTCAGAATCCTTTTCAACAAGACCGAAGAGAAAGTTACCAGTGGCATCTTGAGTTTGCTTCATGCACCCTCAGAAAAATAACTAGTAGATGTGCTTATAAAAGGCCTCAGCAATGACTTTTCATACTCTAATTGCAAGTTGTCTATGTGTGACATCTTTGTTCCTTCTTGAGGGAAAGTATTGATTGTGTTAACTACTTAGCATGATCTTGGGAGATTTTATTTTTTTCTTTTCCTAGTGTAATTAAAGGAATGGAATAATTCCTTTTATTGTAATTGATTGTGTTTTCTTAATTAGTTGGAATCAATTATATAAGTACTTGTTCTCATGAAATATAAAGACATACAAAAATACAGAGTTCTTCTTCTTCTAAAATCTACAAAACCTTCTCTGTTCAAGAAGTTCAAGTCTAAACTCTCTCTTTTTTTAGAATTGATAAGGTTTGGAAATGGACTAACCTCATCTTGTAGAGCAGAAGAAGATGGCTGAATGGGAGGTTCTTTGTACTTGAAAGTACCAAAATCTACTGATAACCTGCTCGGTGACCCAATAAATAAAAGATTAAAAAATAGTCAGCAATGCACAAAACTGTTTAATGTATGCCCAGTCGACTCTTGCGTTTACACATGGTCATCATATTTTCAAAGACTAACATCTAGAATGTGGAATGGATGGTCAACTGTTTTACATTTCAGAAAAAACTAGAGGTCAAATTCTAAAGCTGAAGAGTGAGTAGTAGTAATTATATGTCTAATATGTCAAGCTACTATGGAGAAACACTCGAGACTTCACCATGCTTACTAGCTTTACTCTTTATTCATAGTAAGTTATTATACATGTTGAGATGGGTTCAATCAAAGAAATGCAAAATTAAAGTATTGCTAATTAAGAATACCTTTTATCTTTACGAGCTTCAGGTTGAGCCTCAGTTGCAGGAATTGGCCTGAGTGAGAGAGGCATATTAGAAGGTACAACAGGAAGGGGCTTGACAGCAAAGTGACCGGAGCGGTTAGGTGCAAGAGAACGAGCAGATAGAGGCTGTTCGTGGGCACTTGATTGATTGGCAGCCAAAGGTGTAGTCGGTGCACGAGCAGATGGTGGTTGTTCCAAAGTGTTCTTAGATTGAAAAGCCAGCTTACTCAGGACAGCTGCAGAAGCGGAAGTAGATGACTGAGAATGTTGATGAACATGTACATGTTGTTGTTCCCCTGATGATGAACGGAGAGAAATTCGGATAGGCGTCGTTGAACGAGCTGACAAAGGCTGCTGGTCCAAAGACTCCGAAGATGAAGATGGTCGGATTCCTTGTACTGATCCTGGACATGTAGTCACTGGTTCTACGGATGTACGAATTGATGCTGGTCGTGTAGCTGATGCATTTGCCTCTAAGGATGTACGAACTGTCTGATAGAGAACAAACAAACCAAATCATACCTCCAATTGTGATTAATGACAAAACGAGAATGTACTTTATTGGTACTCACCTTTTGCAAGGGCTGTTGATCCAAAGAGTCGGTCGAGGTAGATGGTCGAATTCCTTGTGATGCCGGACGTGTAGTCGATGCCTTTGGTTCTATCGATGTACGAACTGACTAATAGAGAACAAAGAAACTGAAACTGAAGTCTACTTTCCCAAATAACATTGTTTTATTTTTTCAGTAAGATTTAAGATAGTTAATTTACCAGAGGAGTACGAGTACTTCTATTGGGCCTTCCACCAGCAAGGCTAATAGCAGTTGAGGGAGCGACAGGGTTGTACTCATACAGCTCGTCTTCCTCATCATCGTCATCCGCTTGTTGACATGCCATTACCTGTGCCAGCCTCTGTGCCGCCGCCTTTGCATTCTGAGGCCGCCTTCCGACATTTGAACCTGACCGCGCGTGCCCGTGCATCTTTTCTTATGCTGCACGCTCTTCCCTTCAATTTAGTTCTGCGATTTCATCACCCGGCCCCTTTAAATGTAATTAATATAAATATCACACATACAAGAATGTGATTGAAATATATTATTACAGTTAAAATGATACAATAATTGTTCTAATAGGTATGCAATTTTGTTGCAGTATACGCTGAACGATGGAGGGAGAGGGTGATCAAAGAAGTACCTGCTTCAAGATCGTTCCTCAGGCGCCAAGATGAATCCATGTAATTTAACCATCAATTTTTTATGTTAATCCAATACATGCTCCATATATATTTGCCCAATAATGGCCCCAGTTATGAAAATTTACTTAAACTTCTTTTTATGAGATCTCATAAGAATAAAGAGGAAACTATGAATTTGGCTTTTGTTATTTCTTGGCTTAACAAGTAGAATGAATGTTAAAATTTTGTAGATGAGATTAGAGTTACCACCTACCTTACATGCGGGAATAAGTTGAAATCTAAGATGCGAATAGTGCTATGGTTACAAGTATTGCTAAAATCGCGTATAACAAGTCAAATGATAGGTTCTTTAACCCCTTATTAAAGCCTTATTTATTTGCACCTTATATTTCAATCATTAATTAAGGATAGTTATTTTTTAGGTCTGAATCTAAATTATGCATAGTCCAATTATTAAGTGTGTTTGTTTTTATTTTTGTTTTGTTGCGACATTTAATGGGTTTGAATAGATCCAAATTATTAATATCTATAACAAAGTCTTAATATCACTAAGATGTTATTCATTCAAGGATTTCTGTAATGTAATTTCACCACTGCTTCAGTTCCCTCCACCATTATCAACTATCATCATCCACCACCCACAACCGCCATCCTCAACCATAACTGTCATCGTCGATCACACACGATCAATCGTCACCAGCACTTGTCACAATTGACAAGTAGCACCACTACCACCATTACTGCAACAACCACTAATCAGTACCGAAATCATCATCATCAACCACATTATATATCGTCAACCACCAATATCAGTCATCAACATCACTACTAGTTATTACAATCATCCACTACAATTATCAACCGCCACCACCAATTGCCATAATCAGCCACCACTGCTAAGCACTATTGTTAGCCACTGCTACTACGGACCTACAACCATCATCATTACTCAACACCATCCCCGGTCGGTACCCATAACTACCACACTTTTTCGGCACCACCAACCACTCTATAATTTTATTTTTTTGGTTGATATAATGTTAGATTACTTAATATTTATCATTTAAATAAACACAAGTTGTGTACATTCGGATATTAAGAAAAAATAATTGTAATTAGTCATATCTTGATGCAGTATCTTAATATTCAATGTGTATTCAGATTCAAACGTCTTAGTCTTAATACACATCTTAATATTCAAATGTGTATCCAGATTAGGGCATCTTAATCTATATCTATATCTATATTATTATAAAAGCACGAATATAAATGTTGGTTGACCAAATAGCCTTCAAATATTGAACGACTTTTATACGTTTTTACATTAATCTTAATATAAATTAGGAAGTTATTTTGGTAAAAAAATATACGCAGAAGTTTAAAGAAATACTATTTCCAAATGAAATAGACTTGTTATTGAAAACTCAAAATACCAAGGTCGGGAATTATGCTACGAGCATTTTTTTTTATAAGGGAAGGTTTAAGCTACGAGCAACTAAAACAACTAAGTTCTAAAGTACAATTTTTTTTAATTTTTTTTTTTTTTGGGATTTACAATACACAATTCCTTCTCTTTTTTGTATTTGAGTTATATTGTCACAAACCAAAAATCATAAAGCCGTGATGACACCTATTCCCATTTGATAAGTAAGTCAACCTTACCATTTACCAAGTCATTAACCAATTAAGGTTTAAGAATAAAGCAATATGCCGAATATCGATAATACTAGGTCTTTTATAATAGAAACTGCGGAAACAACCAAAATCCACCCAAGATTAGTGTCATAAGTACAAGAGCTACTACGAATAAATACAAGTCTGAAATCCACTAACACACTGTCTGGGATACAAAGTAAAGACAAGAATAAATAAAAGCATAGAGGGAGAAGAGTGCTGCAGATCAACCAAGCAGTACCACCACGATCTTCTGAAATCATCGCCATGAACTCAGATAACAGCTTCGCGCAACCCACTCGTACTCAGGACCGAATCTGCATAAAAAAGAGTGGTGAGTACGAGAAGCACGTGTACTCAGTATATCTCATAGATCGGCAATGAAAGAAGCAGTTATGAAGTATTAGAAAAGTTCTCTTTTTACCTCACCAGTTGCCTTAACTTAGAACCGAACGATTAACCAGGTGAAGGATAATCTGTCACGACCCAACCTAGGGCCGTGACAAGAGGCCGGGCTTACCCTGTCTGAGGACTCAACCTTTGCTACTTACACTTGGAAATGGCGTTCAATAATTTTTTTTTTGAAGTTCTAGATAAAATACTAAAGTCGAGATATAACTCAAAACGCCTTGAAACGTACCAACATATATACACACACATAAATATATACATGGCATAGGACAAGGCGGGCCGAAGAGGCTACCGCTACTTCTGTACAATAACATAGTGACTGACAAGACCAAACAAAAGACCCATAATACCCACGCTCGCGTACGTCTAAAAGTACAACTTGCGTAATATATACACAAATTATACCAAAATAAGAACAGCCCCCCCCTCCGAACGAGTGGAGTTGTCCGACTTCTAGAGCCTGAATCCCCCCACAGTAGCCGGATCGCCAAGTCGCATCCCCGTACCGCGGGCATGAAACGCAGCCCCGAAGAAAGCGGGGTCGGCACGGAATATGTAATCGAATATGTAAAGCGAGGATAAATAATAACCACCGCGCAATTTAGGAAGGAAGAAGTCATAATCATCCCAATATCCGGCTCTTCGCTAAAAGAAAACATAAATAAATACACAAAGCCCTAAAACAAGCTTTAATAAATAATCGCAATCTAACTAACGGTTTCAAGGTAAGTAATACAATACATCACACGCGCCGCTTCCGGCGAAATAATGATAGCCCCTTCGGGCAGCCGCTTCCGGCTCGATACAACAATGGCCCCTTCGGGTACTCGCTTC
Organism: Lycium ferocissimum; assembly: GCF_029784015.1. Taxonomy (NCBI): domain Eukaryota; kingdom Viridiplantae; phylum Streptophyta; class Magnoliopsida; order Solanales; family Solanaceae; genus Lycium; species Lycium ferocissimum. The sequence goes on from NW_026716057.1 coordinate 11,612, forward strand.
TGCCCAATATCAACAATGGCCCTTTCGGCATTGCCGCTTCCGCATAATAGTGACCACGGCCCCACCTTCGGCGTACTAGTAATGATAATGTAAACATAAATAGTAAATGAAATGAAATAGTAAAACCTCGCACCCCCTTGCGGAGTGGTTTTGGAAAAATAGCACACTCGTGCATAAGCCAAGGCCATAGCGCGCCCGTACGTAAGCCGAGGTCATAGCACACTCGTTGATCACCGAGGCCATGGCTCACTCGTATACAAACCAAGGCCATAGCACACTTAGGCATAAGTCGAGGCCATCGCACCCCATTCGGAGTGGTTTTGAAAAGTTTAAATAATAAAACCTCGCACCCCACTTCGGAGTGGTTTTCTTTTAAAAGAAAATCAATTTTATGTCTCTTTGTACAAAACTAGCTCTTTAATTATTGTTCCAAATTGAGTCAAATGAAGCAATACACAAATCTCGGATCGTGGGCCCACCTCGGGTCAAGTCGAGGCGGCGAACATGAATTACAAAGATTAGGCTCCCTAAAGCCATCCATAAAGGTTCCGGAGCGATTTGGATACATTGGCAATCGTTACAAAGGTTTAAGCATTCTTTTGACCAAAGATAAGGATTTTAGTTCAATGGGGCCGAACGAATAGTACTCAATTTCAAACCCGATTTCTATGAATAGAATAACCCCCGAGGCTCAAATCCAAACCTAGTACACCTAGGACATGCCAAAGGAAGGAAAGGGTTAGCTTTACATACCTTGATCGCGTCTTACGCTCGTCCGAGCTCCACTCCCGTTTCTACCTAAAATCTACAATTGGTCATAATTACCAAATATAAGTTACAAGCTTTTAAGAACTCAAGTTTAGATCCATATTTGCCTACCGAAATTCCCAAAAGATTTCCCCTATAATTCAACATCCCCGAGCATCAAACTCGGCTTAAATGACAACAACCAATCCAACAACAACATCAACAACACCAACAATCACTACAATTCACAATATAACACAACTAATCTTTTTTTCCGACATAAAACTATAGCTTCCATTCCGGCTTCACCTTTCCAACTTCATGTCAACATTCTCATATCCATTTACTAATCCAAACCATTCAAATACAATTGAAACATTTCATATCATTTCTACAAAATATTCGCAACATATACTACATAAGCAAACTTTCCAACAAAGCCATAACGCATCCAAAACTTTTAATCTTTAACATGCATATTCATAGCATATTTTCATCTTTCAATTTCATCAACAATCATCATAATTGCATCTTAACAATTTCATTTCCATATTAACATACAACTAGAATAAAATCACATAATTCCTACAACAACCTAACAATGGATTTCATGCCAACTTAAACCATTCTCCTTTCATTTACTCTCCAAGACTACAACAACACAATTAATACACTAAATATTTTAATTCTTGTTCCTCCACTATGTGAGACCACACGGCCACCACCCCCAACACCCACAACACACAAGTTTTCATACTTTTCATTCATTTACACATGCTACAACATATATATATATATTTCCCAAGATAAAAGGAGTAAAATTCTTACCCTTTTCCAAATTTTCTACTTTGAACCAAAGTGTCTCTCTTGCCAAAGTAATTATTCCACGTTGTAAAGCGCCCTGAGCTTAGTAGAAATTCAAGAGAATTACAATTTTTGGACCCAAGATTGATGGCACAAATTTTTTTCTCTTTTCTTTCTTTCTTTCTCTTATGGCCGTCCCTCTCTTTTCTTTTCTCTCAACTTTTGCTTTCTTGAAGCTTCTTGAATAATGAATGATTTATGGCCCCTTATTATTATTTATCACATGAGCTAATTAGCCATGGATTTGGGCCATTTTTTTTGGCTATGGCCGGCCACCCCCACATTGGGCCTCTTTGTTTTCTCTTTTTTTTTTTCCAAGCCCAATTAATTGTGGCTCATTTTGTGTTTCCCGAAATAAATTTCCAAAATTCCAAGCTTGCCCTTAGGCCTTGTCCAATATTCTCGTGTCAATATTTTCCATAAATAACAACATACATACCACATAAAATCAAATCATGGCCTTATTCTTACAAATCGCGATTATGTCCAAATTTTCAAATACGCAAAAATGCCGGATGTAACATAATCAAACACCAAAAAATCAAATAGTCAATTAATCAGATAATCAGATAGGGAAATTAAGCCAATTCTTTCCAAGAATTTAGTAATAAGTCCAAAACATCTCAACAAGATCAGATAGATATAAAACCACGCAATATAATGCAACCCGTGCGCAGCGTTCAACTCGAGCCAACCATAATGCCACGCATGAAATGCATCTATGCAATCACCAAATCACCAATAGATATAAACCTAAGTGTCCAAGAGAGCAACAATTCGTATAATCAAATAAGGAAAAGCATGATGCAATGCAATGCAAAGATGCTCCGTATACAAAGAGAGCTCCACAAGACAAAAAGATGGGAGATATGATCCATGGGGAACCGTTAAGTCCATATACCACCTGGAATACCAAATCCTCTAGATCACATCGTGTCCAGACCTTAAGAGGTCAAATATCATGCTTCCGACCTTAAGAGGCCAAATACCATACACTATAATACAATCCGTGTGCGTGCAACGCGAGCCAACTGTATGCAAATGCATGACACAACACATAAGAGAACGAGCATCTCATATCCGGACTCAATAGCCAATAAGTTCAAGTAAGTTCATTAATAATTCGTACTTAATAGACAACGTGTTTAGGTAAGTTCAAAGAACAATCCGCACTTAATAGCCAACCAATTCAAGTAAGTTACCAACATGTCTATCATGAGTGTACGAGGTTTCTTAGAATGCCCAGACACAATTATCAGCCAAGTATAGGAAAGTACACATAACAGCTAATGGGCATATTTTGGCATTCTTGGGTCATGGACCATATCTACATTGTACACTATTACCCTTATCTTGATACCGGTACTTGTACGAATGTTTGTCATATCATGGATACGGGACCCCTTGTTACGCTCTTAACCCAAATTATCAAGCTTATTTTTTTTTATCTTGTATCAAAACTCCCCTCAAACGAAGTCAAAAGTCTTAACATACCTCAAGGCTGAGCAACGAATCAAGAAAATCGCCTTTACTTTCTACAGTGCTTCTGAATGCTTCTAATCTCGATCTAAAAGAAGCTTAAGTCCTCCAGAAGCTATACCTGCCTCCAAATTCACCAAATGAGTTCAAAATAGTCAAAATAGTACTCCATGAGGTTAAATAAGTCCAATGATATCCATATTGTTTTACTTTACTCTGGAACCAAAAAACGATCACAAAATGGTAACCCCGAGCCACTAAGAGCAAAATTGGATTTTATTACAAAAGCAATTTACCCAAAACTTGTTATATCCCGTATTTTGTACAATGGGATAATCCGGGTTAACCATGAAAAGTTCGGGACAAGACTATTCCGGGGTGCGAAGTTGAGATTTTCGACATCCGATTTTATTTTAAGGCATAAGTTGCTTATGATTTTATTGGCATGGAATATTAAGAAAAATTTGGAGTTAAAAGTGAATTATGAAAAGTTATTAAATTTTTCATGAAATGGCCAAGTTTGGCCGTGTGGCATGGTGTGGGACCCACCCTTGGTTGGCCAAATTTGACTAGTCCAAGCTATGAAGGGTGCATGTGATTACTACACAATTGAAGGGTTAAAAGTGAAAAAAATAACCCCGAGAGGGCTAAGGTGGCCGGTTAAAGAGGCGTGGGCCATAGGGGCCACATGTAGAAATTTTATATGGACATAAAAGATGACTAAGTAAGTCATCTTCATCATTTTATCTCCTAGAAATTTCAAGAAGCTTGGAGAAAGAGAGAGAGGGTATTCGGCCACATGGTGGCCGAACCCATGTCCATGGAAATTCTTCACAAAAAAATTATCTCTCCTAGGTTTTCTACTAATTGGAAGGTGCTAAACAACATGGAATAATTGTTAGGCAAGCCAAGCCTTTGTTCATGCAATTCTTAACCTAAGTCACGTGAAGAACCATGAAAAAGGTAAGTTTTAATCCTCTTTTCATGTGTTATGAAGGGTCAGGCATGTTGTAATAAGTGGAAATGGATGAAATTCATGAAAATATGGGTGTTAGTGTGTGGCCGTGTGTGTGTGGTGTTTTGTAGGACGTGGTGAACAAATTTTATTTAGTGTTTTTGGTTGTTGTTGTATGGATTCCATAATGAAAACGATGGTTTAATGATTTAAATGGAAGTTGGAATTGTTTGTAAGTTGTTGGAGAAGATAATGTAATTTTAATATAGTTTTTGTATTATTGTGGTTAAAGTTGTTAATGTGTGGAATGTTGGTGTAGTTTATGAATTTGGAAGAAAGAAATGTATTGTTGTTGTCCCTATGGAATTCGAGAGGTTTCGGTGACGTTGCCCATTGGTTGGGCTGTCAATATTTTCATGGATTGTTTGAAATGTTCTTGAATCTTGTTTGAATGGTTTCGGATTAGCACTTGAATGTATGTAAGCGCTTTGATGTTGGCTTGATCATATGTGGTTAATTCAACGTAAATGGAATGTTGTCGAAATATGTGTAGTGAGTTATCGATGGTAGAATGCCTTTTGAATTAATTGTTGATGTTGCTAGAATGGCTGCTGGTATTGTTGTTGAAGATTTAGCCGAGTTGAAATCTCGGGATGTTGAATTTATTGTGGAAATGTCGCCCAAATTTTTGTAAATGGAGTGCTAGTTTAGAATTGGATTTCTAAGAACTTACGACTAATGTGGGCGTCTAATGATGTTATTGTAGATTTTGAAATAAGGCCAAGACGTAAGTTTGGATTAATCTAGGGAAGCGGACGAGGTATGTAAAGCCTAATCTTTCTTTCTTTTGGTATGTCCTAGTTGTAAGTACGAGTCTCGGGGAACTCCATTCTAAGATCCGAGCACGTATACGATTCTTATTTACTTCTTAATGTTAACGTTCTTAATATGGTCAACTTATGGTTCTCAAGTCTTTTGTAGTTTGATTTAAATTTTGCATAAAGAATGTTGTTTTTAAAGGATTCTATAACTATGAACAATCGTAACTTTCATAGACGAGCCGGATCGTTTCGAAACGTTCTCGTAGGGGATTCTATAATAAATAATATCCCCCAACCTTCTGCGCATGGACCCGATCGGCCTGATACTCGTCCGTGGGCCCCGAGACTTTCCCCCGTGTAGTATTAACGACTTTTGAAAGGATTTAGTGTGACTATCGTCTTAACCCTCGAGCATCGATCACTTACTTCCTTATTAAGTTTGTAATGACTTATTATGCCCTTAATTCCCATAAGTTATTTCATATGGTTTGATACGTATCTACGAGTCCTAAAGTTCTATTGATATACCCTCGAACGACATTCGAAGAAACTTGATTTGACTATCGTCTTGATTTTTAAATGATGATTCATTTTGAATGTTCTATTGAGTCTTTGAAAGTATTTTAAATTGATATAGTTGCTCACGTACCTCGCTTTCGTGCATTCTGTTATTACCTCCTTCACCGAGTCCCGGGCCGGTTATGTTTCGTGCGCACTATGATATATTCCGGAGTATGACGTGTCCCAGCTGTTCGCCGAGCCCCTCACAGAGGGCCGGGTACCGAGTATATTGGTGTTACGGGCCGTGTTATGATGTAAGTTATGACGTGTGACGGGGATACGGAGATATGAAACCTTCCGGTGTGATGTGTTGTGGCGCCAACGACGGCGGGAGACCACAAACAAGAGCCCCATGCATGATTTGTGTTTTCATGAGTAAGCATTTTGATATTTTGGATACCGCATTTACTTTCTCGTACTTCCGCTTTAACTATGATCTTGTTTACTATATTTCATGCTTTTGCATACTCGCACATATTCCACTACCGACCCCCCGTTACACCCTCGGAAAATTCTTCCGTTGATGCTCGTTGAACAGGCTAACGAGATAGATGAGGTGGACGATGTTTCAATAAGTAAGACATAGCAATTGATAATTCTAAATGAGATTCGAAAGACATTCGATGTTAGATAAGAAAGTCGCTAAGAGAAGGCTATGTAAGCGATAAGTTTCGGAAAGGCTTTAGGAGTAGTAAGTTGATGTCGACTTAATTATGTGTTGGGGAAGAGTTATGACGCCCTTAGGTTGCTACGAAGTGATAAACAGTTGCTAAGAAGCGGTTCCATGTAAGATCGGAGATCAAACGAGACGACGGGATCAAACTGTGAACCGTGAGTTCCACGGCCGCATTGCATTCCACGGACCGTGGATGGGTCCGTGAACCGGCCAAACAGAGAGTACGGGCCTGGCTGGTCGTGGAACCACGTACCAGCTCCACGGACAGCATTCTGGTTCCACTGACCGTGGAGCAGTCCGTGGAACACCCGACGGGCTGAAATGTTTAAGTGTTTAAATGAGTTCCCAACTCTCATTATTTCATTTCCAACCTCTCTCTACTTCTCTCTAAGACCTTTAGTGGTTCCATATACGTTTCATGAACAAGTTTTTAAAGGGAATCAAAGGTATTTATCATTAAAACAAGTGAATCAAAGTAAGGGAAACCATTAAAGTTCATCAAAAGCAAGAAATCCAAGAAAGAAAATCTGTGGTTTGGCTCAAGTGAGGTTTATGCAACCAAGGTTCAATCCTACACCATCCAAGGTAAGTTTTATGATGTTTCCATGTTATATAAAGTGTTTAGAAGATGAAACACTCGGATTACGAAAGAATATAAGCAGCTGGCCGCTTAATGTGTGAATAGTAGCACTCTTTGAGTAAACGTTAGACGAGTTACGATTCTTGATGCTTTTTAATCATGATCATGTTATAAATGATATTAAGAGTATGGAAATCGACATTGTATGTGAATGAACGTATGGTCGAGTGATGTTCATGAATATGGATAAAATGAAGAGAATTGTGAAGTAAGAATAAGGTTGATGACTAGAAGCCATTATGATGATAATATGAAGTTATTATTGGGGAGGGATTAATAAGAAAAA
>NW_026716058.1:0-18571 GCF_029784015.1 Lycium ferocissimum
TATATATATATATGGATCGGGTGCCGTTCCGCGGCACTAAGCATGCATGGTTCCGCCTAAAAGGCACTCGGATGTACGGAGTTACTCTTTTTTTATTACATATATATGGATCGGGCTGCACGTTCGCAACAATATATATATATATATATGGATCGGGAACGCGTTCCGCGGCACTAGCGAACATGGCTCCCGCGTAAAAGGGCACTCGGATGTGCGAGGTACTCTTTTATCTAATGAAATGCCCTATGTTTTCGTCTTGTTACTACCCGTGCTTTGTATCTCTTAAATGTTTTTCATGCCTTACATACTCGATACATCGCTCGTGCGGCGATCCTTCTTGTGGCATTTGCGTTTCATGCACGTAGGTGTATACGGACGAGTGGAAGATGTTGTAGAGAATGCTCCAGCGGGGGTTGGCGACTCGTTTCATTCGGAGTGTTGCCGAGTCGGAAGTATCTCGTTATGGTATACGGAATAAAGTTAGAGACTTTGCAGACAGAGTCACGTGTATAGCATGTCAGTCTTGTAAGCGGCCCTGCAAGCCAATGTCTCGTCATGCATTATGTTACAAGGATCATATAATTACCGTTTTTGCGCGATTTGAGAATAACGAACATAATGTTTTTGAGAAGCTTTCATTATGCATTTCATTTCGTGGTTTAAGAGTCCAGTGAGATTATGAATATCACGAGAACCAGCGGGTTCGCTCGGCTCCGAGTAAGGGGTCGGGTGCCTATCATGCCCCATCGGGATTGGGGTGTGACATATTTAAAGGTTAAGCATGCATGATATCTGCCTTGAGGGGCAGTCAGATGTACATGTTATCTCTTTACCTCATGTTATGTTCCATGTCTCTTATTATGATATTATTCATTCCTTACATATTCAGTACATTATTCGTACTGACGTCCTTTCTTGTGGACGCTGCGTTCATGACCGCAGGTAGACGAGTCTGACCCCGAGGAGCTCCATCAGCGATATCTTAGAAGCGCTCCAATTGTTTCGGAGCCGCAGTTATTGGTACTACTCTTTTGTATATATACACTTGTGTATGAGGAGTCCTGCCCTGTCCTTATTGATTCATGCATCTTATTTAGAGGCTCGTAGACAGGCGTATGTAGCTAGATGTTCCTTTACTTTATCAGTTCTTATAGTCGTATAATATTTTGGTAAGCTTTGTTGGCATATGTTTATGAGCATTAGTGTTGATGACCGCTAAGTATGATATTCACAAGTTGTCTGGGTGGCCCACCTAGTAATGATTATGAAATGTCAGACCAGAGGTGCTCGGTAGGCTAATGCCGGGTGCAATCGCGACACTACAGTTGGGTCGTGACAACTTTAATCGTAAACGGGTTTTGCCCGAAATTTCCAGAAAGTTAAAAGTCAGTGGAAACTTCCTACAAATTGATTTTCACGACCTGGGGTCATTTTATTTCATAAAAATAGATCCCTAATGTCTCTCTAAGCTCCCTCTAACACCTATAAACACCCCAATTCATTTCCAAAGAAGATCAAACTCCAAAATCCTCAACTAGTTCATGAAAAGTGATTGTTCTTGCTTCTACTTGATGTTGTGGTGAATTTGGTCTTGAAGCAAGTTGTGTGAGTTGAAGTTCTTCAAGTATAAGGTATGTTCTTTATCTTATCTCTTATGTTGAGTTAATTTGAAGGTTTAGTAAGTCTTAAAAGTAAAAATAGTTATGGAGGAAAGGTCATAAATTGTTGTGTTGTAGTTGTCAAGTTCATGAACTGTTTTGAGCAAGTTGTGGATGTGTTCTTTGAGCTAATTTCAATGTATATGGATGGTATCTAATATTGTTGGTGTGTTGATGAGATTATGCTTCTTGATTGGGAAGAAAGGAAGTGTATATTATTATTGTATATTGGTATACTTTGGGTTGTTTGGTGTATATTCTTTGTATGGGCAGTGAAATGAGTATTTAAAGACTTTTGTAAGCTTGTTGTTGTTATTGTGGGTTGTTGTATATGTTGAGGTGATTGGAGAGTAAGTGGAAATCTTTGCTCGTTTTACTTTAGAATCAAGTTATTCTTGATATGCGTGATATACTAGCACCATCTAAGTTTATATATGTATTCCTTATTATAGAATTGGCATACTAGTTCTGATTAGCCCGATTGTTGGGTTGCTCAGGCGACTTGAGGCATGTTAAGGATGTTCCTTTCCTTCTTTTTGGCATGATCCTTATGAACAAGACATACACATACCGTTAATCTATAATGATTCTACTCTTAGAGTTAGGAATGATCCATTTGTTTCATATTCCATAGTGATATCTTCAGAAAGTCTCTCTTTAGATCTAGTATGGTCTCTAGAGTCACTACCCCTATCATGTCTATGCATTGCATTATATATATATATATACACGCACTACCACCTGATTAGCTGGTCATATGATGATACAATGATGATGATGCCGACTGATACGATACGATATGATGGGATGCCCACAAAGCTTGGCCGGGCATTATACATATATATATATATATATATATATATATATATATATATATATGACCTCATGCATGCATGCACAACATTTATGGACATCATTGGTCTATAGGGGCAGGTCAGACATTCAGATTGCATTTATTAAGTGTCATATTCTCTTATGCTCTCTTATGTCTCTATTATGTTATTTTTCATGCCTTACATACTTAGTACATTGTTCATACTGAAGTCCTTTTGTTGGTGGACGTTGTGTTCATGCCCGCAGGTAGACGGTTCAGGCCCTTAGGCTGACTTCTCAGTGGATGTTTAGGAGCACTCCAATTGTTTCGGAGTTGCGGTCTAATTGGTATGGTTCTTTTGTGTACAGATGGGTATGGCGGGGTCCTGTCCCATCCTTATTATGTTATGCATTCCAGTAGAGGCTCGTAGACAGATATGCATAGTCAGATATTCTATGACCTTCTCGGTCCACCCTCTGTTATATTACTATTTGATAGCCTCATCGGCTTGTATACTTGGGCTTATTGTGATGACGTATATGTATATCCTTTGGGCTGGTGTCCTGCACAACTGATGATATTTATGAGTTAGCATGATGGCCCACTGAGGTGTGATTATATGATGAGATGCATGCATATCTTGTGGTGCTCGGTAGGTTAGCTCCGAGTCCCATCACGGCCCTCCGGTTGGGTCGTGACACGAAGTAGTGATGTAATAGGCGTGCGACTCGATTGGCTCTTATTCAGGACATCGTTATCTTTGGTACGATTTAAGCATCTTTGGCATGGAAGACATGATAGATTTTAATATGCGAAGGCATGTCAACCTTGTACGAGATCTTACCCACCTCAGCAAGGATCCTAAATCACCCCTCATACTTGCGAATCAAATTTTGGTGCATGCCTTAGTACTTTGAACTGTCTCTGGTTAAACTTCACCATAATTATGTCCCCTGTCCTATAGTTCGTAGGGCACCTCTTGTGGTCCGTAAATTTCTTCATCCCGCTTAGCTGCCTTGTCCAAGTAAGACTTAGCAGCGTCAAGTTGCTCCTCCCATCCTTTGGCCAACCCCTGAGCTGTTCTCCTCGAATGCTATTGATGGTAAATGTGGAGTTTACAGCCATTGGCCTATGGCTAGCTCAAATGGCGTACGCCCCATGGATTCACTCCACTGCAACTTATAAGAAAATTGGGATATGTCCAAGAGCTTTGCCCAATTATTTGATGTGCGCTCACATAATGCCTCAAGTAACACTCTCATAAGGTATTGACCCACTCCGTCTGTATGACCGATGCAAATGCAGTACCCGCAAGCACAGATGGTCGATAAGTAATATAGAATGAAGTAGAGTATTATTGCCAACGAGGATTTAGTGTTAACTTTCTGACTAGATCAAATAGCCAGACCAATTTTATTATATTAATACTCTAATTGTAACGCAAGTAAGAACAAAAGCAGAAGGTGATTTTGAGAATTCAGAAGAGAGAAATATCCTAGAGTTACGGGGCCATTTATTCAATTATATTGTGTATCCACTTCAGTTAGTCCGTTGAAAATCTTGTTTACTAGCCACATGATTGATTTTACTTCAGAGTGGACCTATCGTAAACTAACTCCTACCCAAACTACTGAAACGTCTATGTCTCCATGATCGTCTCTAATGATAAGGATGCAATTGTATCTCTTGTATTTGTCTAAGCAACACGCACAAAGTAAAGGTCTACAACTAGCACAGCGCTTGCTAGTTATAAGTTATTCACAACCGCTAATCAATGCCAGACGAACCGCCAGATCACCAAACAAACCCTACCTTCTCCTATAATGCTATCTAAATCCCCTCCCTCGAGTGCATTATTTAGATGCATAGATAGTATTCAACTGTTGATCATGAAATTGAATAATTAAGCGCAGGAAAACATAAGTAAACTAATTAAATTAATATAATATCGATGATAATCAAATTTTTGTTAACATCAAGTTTCAATTAACAACAATCAAGAATAATCATGCAATCCTAAAATAATAAGAAACTAGCCACTCATAATATGGCGATTACACAATCTATAACCATTCAACTAAAGGAATAGAAGAAAGATATGATAAACTATGTTAATCATCGCTCCATATTTGACAGTCCTTGCGTTATTTACCTCTCCAAGGTTTGAATCCCTCTATAAAACGTGTAAACCATGTATTATAGTGTTAAAATTTGACCATAGGTCGAATCTATCTACAGAGTTCAAAACTGATTTGGATTGGCCTAGAAAACCATTGGTGCACCATACCCCCAAGCCATGTAGTGTGTTGCACCAACACACTTTTGTAGAGAAGTTCTGTAACGCAGAATTGTACCGATATGACATACAGGGAACAAATACGTCTTGTCAAGATCGGGACAAGGAAATTAGTTCACATAGAACTCTGTAACCATAAATGTTTTGACCGAATCCCCATTCAAGAAGAAAGATCGTTATCCCAATCCTTTCAAGTTGCGCCATACTATCAGAAACTTTATCCGCAAGCTTGTGTTATTTATCTGAAGCTCAGCATCTGGGATATAGTGTGGCTACCAAAAAGGGAACAAATACTGCCCCTTTGTACACATAACTCCAAGCCCAAAGCGATCGATGGGGTACTCATAAACCGCAAGAGGTGTGGGTGCCTGCGGTGTGTGGAGGAGGTGCACGCTACCTTCTCTTCATAGGAGCAAATAGTGCTCCTAGGCGCCCTAGCACCCCTATGGCTGCTAGTACCCTCAATGTTCACCTTAGTTCTCTTATTGGGTGACATATTTCTACACAAGACGAACATTTAGCTAAGACATTCAAGATAAGAAATACAAGCTCATATAAGGCTGGGTTGACCTCACACTTACATCTATAGCATTCTCACAAGTACGACGTTAGGGGACTCAGATTACCCCTTTATACACCCTCACTCATGCATTCAACCATAAGGTAGTATCTCAATCTAACACATCTTTGTCACACCCTAACAATGGTAGGGCATGACGGGCACCCGACTCTCATCAGAGTTGAGCGAACCCTTAGACATTCGCTCTATCAAAACATGTCATTTCAAAAACTTTTAAAAACATGAAACTTTTCTAAATAGAAATCATTATCTTTATAACGATTATGAAAACTTTCAATCAAATAAATACTTTAAACCAATTGAAATCATCTAAAATACATACTCTTTTAAAATCCACAAATGACTCAGCGCGTCAACTTTGTCGACGTCTCGACAAATATAACACGAGACCTTTGTCTGGGAAGTCTCTAAGTGGGCGAATATTATGAGTCGGGCGGGGCCTTGACATACCCATAATTATGCATATCTATACATGGCTCGGCCATGACTCCGAATGAGGTGGAACTTGCCAATCCCGGTGACGTCCAAGCATTCTAGCTATACATAACGCGAACAATGCGGGGCTGCACGGGCATGGCGCGGCGTCTCGAACAAAAGGACGTTAGTACGGAAAATGTCTGAGTATGTAAGGTGGTAACAAATCATAATCATAATTTGATTTAGGAGAAGAAATCACAAATCTAACTCAATACACGCAACCTTGATTGGAAGAAACAAAAATGTGCACACGAAGTCTCAAAACAATCTTTAAGTAAATAATGCAATCTAACACACATGCCGCTTCCGACATGTTAACAGAATGGTCCCTTCGGACAGTCGCTTCCGGCTAGTATCACAATAGTCCCTTCGGATGGCCGCTTCCGGCATAATAATGATGGCCCCTTCGGGCAGCCGCTTCCGGCTTAGCTAGGGTGGCCCCTTCGGCAGCCACTTCTTGCTTAATATCACCATCATATCAACACAAACTCAATTCATAAATAACAATTTCAATTCAAAGCATAAGTCACTAATTAATTCATCACAATCCAGTTATTAGCCTTAGACTTTCATAAGAAGTTATCAAATTTGTATCTTACTAGACTTAGGAGGACATACTTCCAGGTTCGAGGGTAGAATTGTTATGAAATTCTTACTACTTATATTCCACTCAATTTCATCTTATTTCCCTACCCAAAGAATAAATGATCGTATCAATACAAAGGGATGATACTATGGAATGCAAACATAAATCGTAAATGAAATGAAGTAGTAAAATCTCGCACCCCCTTCGGAGTGGTTTTGAAAAATCAAACTTTATCTTTCCTTTAGTATAAAACTCATTTCCTCAAAATCATTAGTAAAACCATATACACAACTCAACTTGGCACCTTATGGGTGTTCCCTTTGGAACAGAATAGGAGTACAATATCAATAAGTCATCACAAGAAACATTTACACCTTACTCATCTAAAAATGGAATCATATGGAGTATATATAGAATGAATAGCAACAAGAATCATGCCAAAAGAAGAAAGGTTTGCCTTACATACCTTGTGCTTAAAAACTACGTGATTAGCTTAACTTATGCTTCAGACACCTTTGGCCAATATACAATCGAGTAAAGAAACCGTAGAGCAAACTTGACTTGAAAGAGGTTCATATACTTGTCTAAGCTCGTAAGTAACTTCCGTAAATTAGGGCAACATTTTCCCTGAAATCTTCGTTTCCCTCTAATTCCAATTCAATTTAACAACGCAATCAACAACCAACAATAACAACAACCATCTCATATAAGCCTCTTTAAACTCAAAACATCAACTCCCAAAGATATACACCAAAATAGCCCAGTATACGCTTTGTATACGATATCTACATTCACTTTATTCTCCCAATTTCAAGAACACCAACTTATCAACAACATCAACAACAATATCAACAATAATTTTATATCAATGTCCAACTAATTCTATCAATTTAATCATACCAAAACAACCCCCAAGTCATTTGATATCCAAAAATTATAACCGAACTTTCAACGACATTTTCTCTATTGTAACCGTCAAATCCATCAAGATCATGGTAAGAACATCATTAACATCTTAAATATACCTTATATGAGCAGCCACCACGAAACCAACATCCCCCAAGTTCAACTTTTAGATTAAAACGATGACGACAACTCGTACTACACTTTATCCTTCACGAGCCTCGGGATTCGGGGCCTCAAACTTGATCGATTCTCCACTTTCTCTCTCTAACTCACCTATCTCCCTCTCTAAAAGTTTGTGGACTTCTTGATATGTAAATGAATGAATTTTTATGACTTTAGCCCTTATATATGGGTCTTGGGTCGGTTCCCACCGACCTTGAGTCGGGATTGGGCGAGCCCTTTGTGTCAGCATTACCTTTTTATCTTAAAACATCCATAACTTTTTATTCCTATGTCACATGTAGGCCCACGACCTATGGTTGGAAAGGTATTTCAATTATCTACAACTTTCATTTTTGGAGTTTTCCAAAATTCCCAAATAATGATGGGGTTATGGCCTCCCGAAGTCAGATCACCTGAAAACATAACTTAAAAACATCTTTTTGGAGGGCTTCCACTTGGATTTGGCTCAAGGATCCTTCTTGAGTTGTGTTTAACTTCACATATATTGTCCATATAACTTATTATATGTCCTTTATAAAATCTCGACATGTGGACCCCACCTCAGCTTACGATTATGAGGGCTATATATCTTTTAACGTATCATTCCAATCATCTCTTTCACAATTCCAAATATCATACTCATGCTATCCTCATGCTAATACAGTATAATTTCATCTTTTATACTTGTAATATTTGCTCCTCCTTGAGCTCACGTTAAGCCGTCTGCAGCCTTAGTAACGCGAAATTTTCTAGGGTGTAACACATACTTTGAGGACTCGACAATATTATACAACAATAATATACTAACAAAAAAGGAAAAATAAGAAGCTAACTAATAACTATACAATTACAAGGCATGGTATGTCAAGTAACTATGTCATAAACATAGTCAATTGAGATGCAAACCAATTTCAACTATATATTTCACAATTCCAACCATGTATTGGGTCACCCCACACTCTAACTTTAGCATAAAAATCAAAAAGTTACAAAACTTAGCTCAATTCTAACAATTTGGACTCATAAAGACTACTCGAGCATATTCACAAACATCTTATGTGCATATATTAGAGTGCATGGATTCTTGTGATTGTGGAAGAGTAACTAACCCAAAAACTCAGACAAGCAATATTTGAATCTATACTACAAACTCATCTAATTCGACAATTTGCACACATTAATCACAAGAGTATAAGTAAAAAAGTCTACTAGAAAGAGGGATAGGACTGCTTGGGGCAAAAAAATCTCAAAAGAAATAAAAACTAAAGGACAAATAAGAACAAGAAAACATACCTCAACTTAGTAGTTGATGAACTGATGAATAATTTGGGGAAGCATTGAACGATTTGTGTGTGTAGATGCAATGGAAAGTGAGGCTATTTATAGAGAGAGGGGAAAGAGACGAGTAGGGTTGAAGAGAAAGGGAAAACTACTTTTGATAGGGAAATTTTGGATTCCCCCCTTTTCATTTTTTTTTTTAAAAAAAAAGTGAAATTTCAAAATTTCCTGCCCAAAAATTCCATTTGTGCGCCACAACCCCCCAGCTAGGCGGTGCGTCACACCAACACAAATTTTTAGAGTGTTCAATTCTCAAAGAGTTTGAACTTTCTGAAATTCTATTTTTTTTCATTGGTGTTGGGCACTAGTCTGGTTCCTGGGGTAGCACATCAATGCAATTTTGGCAACATCCCTTTTTTGACGTTTTTCACTTACTCTATCGTTTCCGAACCCAATATGGCATTTTTAGATTATTTCCATGTCGTACCTGATCCTAAAACATACAAAGCAACGAAGAAATTATCGTATCCCAAAACTAAGAAAAACAAAGAAGCTAAAGCAGGAAAATTGGGTTGCCCCCAACAAGCGCTTGATTTAATATCGTGTCACAATACAAGTGGTTCAAGCTTTGAGCATGACCTCACTTGTCCCTCAGATGGACGATTTTTATCGACATCCTTATTCCTCACCTTTACTTCACTCATTAAATCATGTTGCTCATTTATTACATCATCTAATACTCTCATAAGCTCATGACACATAACACTCGCTTTTACCTCAATCTCACAACTCTTAGCACTTAATTTTACCTCGTGCTCAATACATTCATGTCTCACTGTAATATCAACCTTACAACTGTCATGCTCACCTCGCTTAACAATTGTAACTTTAGATACATTCTCAATAGGAGCTTGAAGCTTATCAGCCTTATAGACATTGAAAGTAGATTCCTCATCTTCAACTCTTATCTTCAATTGTCCCTCTCGAACATCTATCGCTGCACCTCCAGTAGCTAAGAATGGACGTCCCAAAATCATAAGAATCTTTTAGTTCGCCACGAAGTCTAACATAATGAAAATCCATGGCGAGTATGAACTTCTTTTAGCGTAGAAACTATGCATGAAGGTAAATTGCGGAAAAATAAATCAACACAAGTATTCTAGCATAGAAACGCTCCTTGATCAAGGGAGGAAAAAACATGACCTACCCAGTAGGAATTTTCCCAAGCACTTCTCTAAACGAGGCCACAAATTTAAGATTTACAATCTCCTTTGCAAAACCAAAGGTACCATTCCAAACAATCTCGCCTCTACGTACCCTCTTAATGCTCAACCTGTTCAAATTGCTAGCTCTACTTCAATGACTCTTCCCAGTCAAGAAAGTTCCTTACAACTCAACAACAAATACCTATTACACAAAGCAAAGGTAAATATATGGAACACAACTCGAACCTAACTATTACAATAAAAAACTGAAAGACAAATCTCGATAAGCTCGAGTTCTTTGTAGTTTGTTCTTCTAGAGACTCAGGTGTTGACTCCGCTCACTCTTGATGCCTTATGTTGGAATGTTGTAAATATAATTGTGGTTAATCTCCAACGCGTTGTGTTCATGTAGAAGTAGTTTCCACCTTGTCTTGTTCGAATCCAACCAATTATTGGTTTCATAATTGTACTCTAAAATCAATCCTTGTTTGACTTGGATCTCCTTCTTACCATGTATGCGCGTTGGCTTCTTCTTTTGCTACTTCAATGCTAATTCCATGTGTTGAGTTTATATTAATATTTTCGTAGTTAAAAATTAAAACTTTC
Source organism: Lycium ferocissimum (assembly GCF_029784015.1). Lineage (NCBI taxonomy): Eukaryota > Viridiplantae > Streptophyta > Magnoliopsida > Solanales > Solanaceae > Lycium > Lycium ferocissimum. The sequence goes on from NW_026716058.1 coordinate 10,569, forward strand.
ATCGAATAAGAATGAGTCACTATTCCAATTCTTCCAGTTGGTATGAAATAAGGTCTTTCATAGTCTTCAGTGTAATTCAACAAGGACCAGTTCCTCTAATGATATGTCGTGTTCACTGAGTTCTTTGGAGATCTAGTTCTTCAATTCCTTTCGTGTGTCTCCCTTGTTCTTGATTGTCTTTTGGCTATATTATTTTTCAAATCATCAAAATATCATTTTAAGCTCAACAACATTATTGAGTCAGCAACTACTTAACAATTTTCCATTTTTTATGATGACAAACACATAACAACTTCATATGATGTGCCCTTGATCAACTTTTTTAATCTTCTTCAGCTCTTGATCAAATCTCCCCCCCCCCCCCCGGGCACAACTCCTATATTGAAAATCTTCTCCCTTCGAACTAGCTCCATTGTTGTTCTATCATTACAGCTTCATGTTGATACAACTAAGGCTCACTACACAAGGTTTGTAAGATTGCAGTAGTTCACCCTCGATCTTAGCAAGGTTTGTAAGCACACTGAGTCGGGTGCTAGAACTTAACTTTCAATTCATTCCAGCCACTAGATGGCTAGGTTGCAAGACCAAGAAAGTTTTGATAGCCTGCTTAATCTTGCTTAGGGACTAACTTTCCACTGCTTGCAACCCTATAGATGGCTAGGTTGTGTACAATCTAATTATATCCAATATGCTTTCTTCAAGAACATTCTCCTGTATAACCTTTTCAAATAGCACTTCTTCAGTGATATGTGTAAGGACCAGGTTCCTTCAATCTTTTATATAGGTTAACTTTTTCTTCTCCTTAGGTCTCCCTCAAGTGCCTTCTAAATTGGACTAAGTTGTTTTATAAATAAGAACAAGTTCCTTTATAATGCATCCTAAGTGGCAGCTAGAAATGTGTGCAGTGTAGCTTTCAATCTTCTTACATATTGCACCACCTTTAACATGTCATGTGGTCATCTAGTGTCTGCGCCTGATATATCTAATGTGGAACATGAACTTTATGTGTATGAACGGAATCTTCCCCCTTTTGACAACATAAAAAAACAAGTGTATTAACAAGATGAAATGCATTCCATCAACATCAAACTCATGGCCACTCGGACTACACTGTCATGAACCTAAAACAAGAGCTTTGACAATATTTTTTTGACCCTAAGGAGGAATTTCTGCATACACCACATTAAGTCGTAGGACCCAACCCAAAGGATTTCTACATATGAATCTAATACTATCAGGAAAGATAAGGAAATCAAGTTAGTATTTGGTAGAATTTTGATTTGGTATTGATTGTGAGGGGATAGGAACCATGGTCTGTGTTTAAGCTCAATTTGCTTAAATAGGTTCCTATGTATTTTAGGGTGAGTACATATATCCCCTTTTTTGGTGTACTCTCAACCTTGTAAGATCATGTGTTTCCCTCTCTCAACCATCCTTGCCTGCTTCTTTTTTCATACCTATTGTATTTAGTTGAAGTCAGCCTTGTTTCATCTTCATAGCTACAGCTAAGTATAGCAAAAGCTGCTCGCCGTCCTTTGGCTTCGCATGGAGTGGTTGTAAAGGCCCGTTTGGCCATTACGGTACTTTTGACCTTGTTGGCCTTTTTTCAAGCTTCTTTAGCCTATATTAGACTTATGGGAATGGGTGGTAAGATTTTCGAGGTCATCAGATGAATATTAGATTGGTTTCTATCATAATAAGCCTTAAAGCAAAAAATATTAGACATAAAGTTGACTTTTCGGTAAACCGACCTTTTTCAAAAATTCGTCAATTCTGAGAGGTCCGGATGGTCATTTATGACTTGCAGGTATGTTCGGTTCATTTCCCAATGCATTAGAGAATATTTTAGGACTTGGGTTGGAAAGTTGGTTTTGGGGTATTGGGGGTTGACTTGGTCAACGAGACCCCCGTTGGGAAATTCGAGGCCGTGGGTGAGTTCGTAGCACGTGTTTATGTGTGTATGCATGTTTGCTTTTTATCTGTGGGGCCTCGGGTGATAGTCGGATTTCGGGTTGAGACTTGTGGAGTTATGTAACTTTATGGTGACCGGTGTCTGCCGCAGCGGCACGATTACAGCGGCAGCTGTTGTAACGACCCATTTGAATGGGTCGTTATTGCATTTTTACCGTTTCTACCCCTATTGAATTATCCTCGAGCCTTGTTAGTACTATTTTGACCTGCAGGGACCGGTGGCACAGTTCCCTAGGCATCATTTTGGGTTTTGGAATGACTTTTAGAAAATTTAGTCTTAAAGCGAAATTCATTTGACTCGAAGTTGACTTTTAGGTAAACGTGTCCGTAATCGAATTCTGATAGTTTCATTAGGTCCGGAGGGTGATTTAGGACTTAGTGGTGTCATTGGTTTGGTTCCCGAAGGGTTTGAGTGTGATTTGGGCCATTGGTTGAGAAATTGGTTAAGTTAGAATTGAAGTTGACCACGGTCAACATCGAGTATGATCCTGCGTCGATGTTTTGAAAGTTCCAATAAGTTTGTATGATGATTTTGGATATGTCCACGAAGTTTGGTTAGATTCCGATGAGTTTTGGATTTTTTTTTTTTTAACAAACTTTGCTCTAACAGGCCAGGCCTGTTAGAACCTTTTATTCATAATTGCATAATGTAAAAAATAGTCTATTACAGCATGTCTATAATATGAACTAGCTAATATCAAAAAACTAAGAAACTGTCCTCCAGTTCTATCCTTTATGCCTAAGCTAGTATGCCCTCTGTGATCTTGATGTATCAGTCTTGATGCTAGTCCAAATCTATGCACACACCATATGATTATCCATACATGTAGTATCATTGTTGATTGTCAAGCTGCTGAATCCTCGTTGTTCTGATCCTCAGTTGAGGAAGTTGTGATTTGTCCATGTTAAGAATTCTTCTTCCTTCTGATGGCATGAGTAGAAAATCATGTACTTTGATCCCTGCATGATCCAAAGCTTGATTTGCTAGAAAGTCTGCTAGCTTGTTGCCTTCCCTGAAAATATGATTAACCTGCACCTGTACTGCTCTCATGTCCTGTTTGATCTCTTCAATCTAATTTCTCAGTTCCTATGGAGTGATCCATGTATCTTGTAAGATGTTTTGAAGGACCAGTGAATCAGTCTCTAGCTGAACTTGTTGAATGTTGTGTTCTTTGCGTAACTTCGATTCGTTTTATGGCTTCAACTTCAGCTTCCATGTTTGTTGCTATTCCCATTTGTTGTGCTTCCGCATACATCGCATCTCCATAGCTATCTCTCGATGCGTAATCCATATGAACCGATCCCAGGATTGCCTCTGCATGCCCCATCCGTATTACATTTTAATCTCCCCGAAGGTGGCATTCTCACAACACCTTAGCATAATAAACTCTTGGTTTATATCGCAAGGTGCTGACGCACATTTTCCCACTCACTAGATAAATTCGCAACCATGGAAATCTCTTTCTTGCCGGTTGGTGTATGATGTGTTGTACTTGTTGTTTCGATCAGAGAGAAATCGACCCTCCATGCTTAATGGAATTTCTTCTCTTCCATAATGACCACATGATCACCGCTAGCATTGCTCTATAAATAGGTTGCAATTTTGGTTTTGGCTGTTGTCCACCATGCCATGATCATTTGATGTAGACCAACTCCATCAAAGGGGAATACCCGCACAATAAGCAAAAAACTTCCATAACTTGACGCCTATGGAAGATGTTAGAAATAAGTGAGCTACGCTTCCTCCTTATGATCCTCACAAAGACCAAAGATCTTGATGGTATATTAATCATCATCCTTTTCAATATATCATCTGTAGAGATTCTTCCTTTCCACACCCTCCACATGAAAAAACTTATCTTTATTGGCAACCTTTTCTCCCACATGAGCCTATAGCTAGTTTGTTTGCTCTCTTTATGCCTGAGAAATTCCCATGCAGATTTAACTGAGAATTTTCCATTTGTTTCCAACATCCAACATGGTTCATCATCTTCTTCACCATCTGGAACTTTGATATTATCCTTGATATCGAGCCAATTCCCGATCTAGAGTATCGTTAACGCTTTCATGTTCCATTAACCATTTTCCACAAAGCGTCTAACCTCTATCTCTTCTTCTCTAGCAAGATCGTGAATGATATAATATAGTGCCCCGAGCCTTGTCCAATTCTCATACCAGAAACTTGAAGTTCCATTTCTCAAATACCAAAGTATTTATGGCTCAACTGCATCTCTTATGATCACCATCTTCCTCCAAGTGTGTGATCCTCCTCTATCTACTGCCATAGTAGGGTGCCATTTCTTGCAATATTTGTTAAGCATGTAGCTACTCCATAAGCTTCTTCCACATCTGAAATTCCACTACAACTTAGCAAATAGTGCATTGGAGATATCAGTTAGTGATCTAAGACCAATCCCTCCTTCATCTTTTGGTAAGCATAATTTGTCCCATGCTACCCAATGCTTGCTTTTCACCCCCACAGTGTTGCTCCAAAAGAATTTGGCAAATATCCTATGAAGTTGCTTTATTATCCCAGAAGGAGCATTCATGGCTGACAGTAAATATCTTTGGCATGGTTTGCAACACATGATTAACCAGCACATATCTACCTCCAAAAGATAATGATCTTTTGCCAAGACATAATCCTTTTCATCACTTTTTTGATCAAATCCTCATAATATATCTGCTTCCTTCTTCCATAAAACACTGGACATCCTAAATATGTGAATGGAAAGGATCCATTTCTCATAGTAGTATATCTTTTAATCCTGCTATTAACTCGGCGTATACCATGTATGATGAACATAGTAACGACTTTTATCGGTATTTACCGACTTGTCGAAGTCTTATCCTACTTCCTCAACCTCTTCATCATTTTCTTTAATGAATATCCATCCCTGCACAGTAATAAGATTGTATCATCAGCATATGATAAATGATTGATTTGAGGACTCCATTTTGGCATTCCATATCCTATGAAACTTGGCTTCATGCAGCTTTATTTAGACTCCTTGTTAAGACCTCTGCTGCTATAATGAACAATGTAGGAGAGAGTGGATCACCTTTCTTTACGCCCCTACTTGACCTGAAAAAGCCATGACTTTGACCATTGATTGATATTGAATACTAGTTGTTTCAGAGCAATCTCCATACCAGATCAATGAGAACCTCTCCAAAGCCAAACTGTCTTAATACTTTAGTCAAAAAAATCCAGGAAAGCCTATCATATGCCTTGGTCATGTCTAATTTTATGACCACATTAGTATGTTTAGCTCTTAGATTAATATCCCTGATGATCTCTTGTGCCAGTAATATATTTTCTGCAATGCTCCTTCCTTTCACAAATCTACCAATGCGGTTGTTAGAGATAATATTAGGAAAAACCTTTGTCAATCTATTTTGCGGTACTTTTGACGTATCTTGTTGGAAAAGGAGCTGAGACTGATAGGCCTTATATCACTGAAATTATTAATCACCTCCTTCTTTGGCAATAAAACCAGGTTAGTATGTGTGATGAATTGTGGTATCTCCGATCCACAAAAGAAAGCTCTAACCATTTGAAGCACATCTAACTTGATAATCTCCCAGCACTTTTGATAAAAATGTCCTGTGAATCCATCGTGCCCACTAGCACTGCCCCCATTGAGTGAAAACACGACTTCCTTTACTTCAATTTCAGCCGGCAACTCTTCCATCTTGTTTTTTGTGTTCTTCGATTATCGATTTAGGGATATTTTTCAACAATGCATAATCCCTCCCCGAGTTTTCTTCACTAAACCGTGACTTAAAGAACGATTGCCTCGGTAACCAATATCTACTTCATTTTCCGGCCATGTACCGAGTTGGATCTTGTATTCTTTTCAAAGTCAATTTATTCCTCCCCGCCTCTCACATATGAATGGAAGAATTTTGTATTTGTCTCCATCATTGAACCATTTCATACTAGCTTTTTACGCTTCCAATACTCCTCTCCAAGTGTAAAAATCTGGTTAGTTCGACTGTGCACGATGTAACCGCATTCTATTCTCCCTTGAAGCATTATTTTGAAATTGTAACTCCTTCACCTCTATAGTATCTTCTATAGTGGCAATCTGTGAAAAATATTCCCATAAGTGTTCCTGCTCCATTGAACCAGTACTCTTTTAAGTTTCTTCAACTTGTGATGAAATACATAAAATGGATTTCCACGAAGTCAGTTGATCAGTTCTCTCCTTTACCACCTCCATAAATGTATGATGATTTGTCCAGAAGTTGAGAAACTTAAAAGACTTGACAATATGTTGAGCATTGCTATTACACTCAAGATGTAGTAGTGCATGATCAAAACCATGTCTAATCAGATGAGTCACTGTTGTAGATGGCATGATGTCTAGAACTTGCTGATTCACCAGTATTCTATCTAACCTTTTAAAAATGCGATGAGTTTTGGATAAGTTTGGGTTGTATGGTGATTGTTTTCGGTTTCGACGTCGATTTGAGCATAAAGGGTACTATATTGAGCAAACGGCCTTTGATTCGTATTTCGACTGAACCATTATATCCGTATCATAATTTTAGAACCATAGAAACTGAAATCATCAAGTTTCGACATCGTATGAGGGGATTATGGTCATTTTACTAAGAATTGGGTTGCCAGATTTTTCAGATTAATTACGAAATTGCCACTGAATTTGTATTTAAAAATCTGCACTATTCCAAATATTGAAACCAACATATCTCCTTCATTATAAGGTCAAATAGAGTGATAATCTAAGTATTTCCCTTTGATTCATTCCCTTGGTTTAAGCTTTAATCTATGATTTCTAAAGTAGGAAATTGAGGTTTTACATGAAAGGAGGTTTAATGGGTCTTTCTTGAGAAGTTCATAAAATTGGTTAGACTTCCTAATTTGCTTTAAGTGATAAAATTGATTGGGTTTATGCTAGATTATGATGTATATAAGGTTGTTAATCATTTACCTTCCATTATTAGTGATAGATTTTTGAATTTAAGAGTTAGGGTTTATACCCAAAATGTCACGCCCCAACCTTGGTGAGGCGTGATTGGCACCCGACACCTTACGAAAACCGAGTGAACCAACTGATAACTCGCATCCTCTATGTCTCAAATGGCAAAATAAGGCCAAGAAGTCCAACTATGAATATAATATCAATAAGGAGGGATTCATACCATGTCCTTGTCAGAACAATAATATCTCCAATATCCACCTTGAATCCAAGCCAAAATCCACCGCAAAATGATACTATAATCACACTAGTCGCTATCCGGGCCTAGACCCGGAGATTCCACTTAATTTGTGGTAAAATTTAGTGGATGGAAGTTGGGGACCATTCCAGAGGAGTTGGGATGGTTGGAGGGGTGTGTGGAATGAAAAACGAGGGGTTAAACCCCCTTTTATAGCATTTTAGAGTCGGTTACTATAGCAGCTCGGTTACTATAGCAGCGCGTTTCTGCTCTGTCAGCATGGCTTGTAACGTCCATAATTCTCTACTCTGACGTCATATCGACGAGCGATTTTTTGCGTTGGAAACTAGACTTGACGAACTTCATTTTAGGCATTTGATTTACCTCAAAACCCCTCATATTCTAATAGATATTCTCTCCTCACATTGGACCAAAATTGTCCCCCATCTTTTCTTCCAAAATTCCAACAAACTTAATTCTCTTGCTCTCCAATCCTCCTATAGCTTATTCTATGAACTTAAACCTTCATAATCATAAGATTGGCGCATATAATCTTATATATTCTTGAAGGTAACTCCAGCATCCATACTTAAAACAATCAACACTCATATACCACTTTGTCAAGCCCCAACCTTGGTGAGGCGTGATTGGCACCCGGCCCCTTACGGAAACTGTCACACCCTAATTTCTGTTAGGGCGTGATGGGCACCCGACCCTTATTTAGGGCCGAGCGAACCCGCTGACTCACATAATACTCATAATCATGCTGGCTTTCAAATCATGGCACAAACACATAACGAAAGTTTTTGCGTAACAATATGTTTTTTATCTTTCTCGAATCAAGGAAA
>NW_026716059.1:0-18462 GCF_029784015.1 Lycium ferocissimum
CGACCATGTTCCTGTGCCCTGTGTATGACTCTGATTTGCATCACTTAAAATCTGAAAGTAGGCATTTTGATATTCTAGATAAGGTACGCATTTTCTGTACTTCTGACTCCGATCATGATTCAGTATGTCAGACTTCTGCACCTCTGATTTTTGATAAGGCTCTGTCCGCTATACCTCCGTATGCCTGGTTCTGACTATGGTTTGTTGACTATACTTTTGTACATATGGATTTGCTTATGATTCTTTTTACAGTATTTCTGACTTTACATACTCGGTACATTTTTCGTACTGACCCCCTTTTCTTCGGGGGCTGCGTTTCATGCCACGCAGGTACATACGCGTATTGAGGTGATGGGTCAGCCTAGGATATCTGTTCTGCTGTTCGGAGTGCTCCTTTGATCCGGAGCCCACACTTTTGGTACAGATCTTTTAGTTATACATATCTTTGTGGTTATGACTATTCTGGGTACGTGTCACACCCCAACCTTCGTCAGGGCGTGACGGGCACCCGACTCTCATCAGAGTCGAGCGAACCCTTAAACGTCGACTCAAATTTTTTTTTTTTTTAAAACGAGAATTGAAAATTGTAAATGAAATACCAAAATCGACACGTGGCTCAAGGCACCTCAAAGCATATATATATATACATACATACGACATAAAACAAGGCGAGCCAAAAGGCCTCTCGCCTTTCGTACAACAAAATAGTGGCCGACAAGGCCAAACAAGTAATCCACAACTCCCACGCTCGTTCGCGAGACTTCTAAAGAGTATGACCCGCAAATATATACACGTAATTCTACCAAAACGAGAACGTCTCGGAGCAAATGGAGCGTCATCGACTCCGTCTTGGTTCCCCTACAAGTCGGGATCGCCAAATCGCGCCTCCGACTGCGGGCATGAAACGCAGCCCCCCGAAGAAAGGGGGTCAAGACGGAATATGTACCGAATATGTAAAGCGAAAATAAATAGATAATAACCACCGCGCAATTTAAGAGGGAAGAAATCACATACAACCCAATACCCGCAACCTTCGCTTAAGAGAAGACATAAGTAGATATGAGTCGCAAACAAGCCTTAAGTAAATAATCGCAATCCAACTAACAAATCCGAATAAGTAATGTAATCTAGAACATTTCTCCTAAAGAAGTAATACAAGACATCACACGCGCCACTTCCGGCAAAATAATAATAACAATAACAATAATAGCCCCTTCGGGCCCCCGCTTCCGCTCGATATCAATAATGGCCCCGTCGGGCATCATAATGAAGATATTGCCGCTTCCGGCATAATAATGAAGATAGCCCCTTCGGGCATTGCCGCTTCCGGCATAATAATAAAGATAGCCCCTTCGGGCGTAATAGTAATAATAAAATTTCACACCCCCTTCGGAGTGGTTTTAAAAATCGCTTTTAATAAAATACCGCACTCCTTCGGAGTGGTTTTTGAAAATTTAAATAATAAAATATCACACTCCCCTCGGAGTGGTTTTGGAAGATTTAAATAATAAAATATCACACTCCCTTCGGAGTGGTTTGAAAATTAATTTAAAAAAAATATCGTTCAATAGTTAGGACAATAGCCCAAAAATTTCCCCTCAATTGTGGTACAAAATAAATCAAGTAAAACGATAGGCGGGAATCCGGGAATAGTGGGCCCGCCCCGGGCCAATGGAGGTGGCGTACATGGGACATGCCTAGCGAACCTCATAATATCATTAATAATTGGTTTGGGAGTAGTCGGATTGGATTCGGACAAGTTTTAGACATTTACGGCCAAACTAGTCAATTGTGACCTATTTGGTTCAATTCCATTGAATGAAAACGCTCCAACTTTAGGTGTGAATCCCGGGAGATAGGATTGACCCAAAGGGTCGAAACCGAAGCCAAGACACCTAGATCATGCCATGAAAAGGAAATAGAAGGCTTTACATACCTTACGGATGTACGACGCACGCTTAACTCAAGTTCCGTTTCGTCCGAGAATCCGCAAATGGTCACCTTTACCGATTACTATTCATGAGAGTTAGCATTTCAATAATGAGTTCATACTTGACTACCGAAATTTCGGCAAAGCATTTCCCCTATAAATATAGCATCCCCGGATTCAACTCGGCTCAGAATAACAACAACCAACCCAACAACAACATCAACAACATCAATAATCGCTACAAAACACATATGAACACAAATAGTCTTTCTTTCAACATAATACATCAACTTCCGTTCTAACTTCACACTTTTCATCCAATGTCAACGTTTTCATATTCATTCTCTAGTTCGAGGCCATTCAAATACAACTCAAGGACATTTCACCTTATTCTACAAAACATACAAGATTTCCTTTAAACCATAAGTCATCCAAAACTTCTAATTTTCAACATGAATTTCCATAGCACATTTTTGGCTTCCAACTTCATTAACAACAATCATGATTTGCACCTCAATGACTTCATTCTTATATTTACATAAGTTACTACAACGTTGCATATTTTCCTACAACAGCCTTACGTCATATTTTTCATAACAACAAGAACCATTAACCTTCCATTCACTTCACAAAGCCATAACAACACAATTAACATACTAAATGAAATTAATTCATTTCTCCTTCATACAACATGGCTCACGGCCACACCCCTTTTTCACATACACACACGCCATGCACACATACGTCACACTTTCATAATTCTTGTCTAATTCTAATCATCATAACATATAAAGTCATTCCATAACATGAAGCATAAGAATATTACCTTTTTCTTGAATTTTCAACTTTCCGCAAACGGAGTTCTTTCTCCAAACCAATTATACTACGTCGAAGAGCACCTCAAACTTGTTAAGAATTCAAAAAGGACAAGATTTTTGGATCAAGATTGAAGCTCCAAGAATTTTTTTTCTCTCTTCCTTTTTTTTTTTCTCTCTAGGCCGATTGCCTCTCCTCTCTTTGTTCTTGATTTCTCCTATTTTTTTTCTTGAAGTTTCTAAGGATAACCATGCTTATAATTGGCACATGGTAAAAATTTAATTAATTGGTGGGTTGGGCCATGGGTTGGCCGGCCACCCTTCCAATTTTGGGCCTCAATTTTCTTATTTTTTTTTTGAGCCCAATTAGCTAGGAATCTTATTTTGCAAATTCCCGAAACAAATTTCCAAAATTCCAATTGTTGCCCTTAGTCTTGCTCGATATCCCCGCATCCATACTTCCATAAGCAACATTCACATATAAAAAAAATATCCAAACATGACCTTATTCCTCATAAGTCAAGGTTATTTCCAAATTTTCAAATACGCAAAAATGCCGGATGTAACATCCTTCCCCCCTTTAGAACATTCGTCCTCGAATGTTAAATTAGCCTTATAGGTCTTACAAGCAATTTGGGGAAGGTTCTTTAGGAGACTAAGAGACGTATAAATCATTATTTGATTAAAACAATGTCACAATTTAAATTACCTGGTGGTACATCCTGCGGTGCCTCGGGACCTGGTCTTCCACCCAGTGCATAGATACGATGTGGCCCCGTTGTTATATCCCGTATTTTTGAACGTCGGATTATTTGTAAGCTGAGGTGGGGCCCACACGTTAAGATTTTTTTTTTTTTTTTGGAACATGTGACAAGTTATATGAATCACATATGTAAAGTTAAACACAACTCATGAAGGACCCTTGGGCCAAATCAAAGTGGAAGCCCTCCAAACGAATATTTTTAAGAAAACGTTTTCGGGTGACCTGACTTTGAGGGGCAAAAACGGTATTATAAGTTTGGAATTTGGAAAAATACCGAGAAATAGAAGTTGTATATAATTGAATTAGATTTCCAACCATAGGTGATGGTTTCCCAGGTGACGTCGGTACAAGGAGATATGAACGTTTTAAGGTCGAAAGGTCAGTGGGCTAGGCCCAACTCGGGCCCAACCGGGTTAGGCCCATGACCCATGTTATTTAAGTGATATTTCATCCCTTCCCTCCTCATTTTAAGACCTGGAACAACCAGAAAATTCTGGAGAGATAGAGAAAAAAGGCCTTGGAGAAGAAAAACCAATTTTGACCAAAATCCGAGCGCCGAATCCAGAAGCCCATGAAGGGAAAAGTGTTGTACGCTGCGTTGTCTTCAATTTGAGCTAAAAATCAACCAAGGAGGAGAGTGATAACATGGTGGCTGCCTACTTAAGGTAATATGAAGGTTCCTTTTCATTGTTAACAAGTTTATTTAAAGATTTAACGGATTAGGACGGAAGAAATAGCGATATAAATTCGTTTGTCGGTGTTGATGTGGTAGCCGTATAGGGGGCTGTTTTGGTGGGGTATGATGAGCTAATTTTATTTAGTATTTTGATTGTTGTTGTGTTGTGGATTTCATGTTGTTAAATGAAGATTTAATGGCTTGAAATAAAGTTGTAATCGTTTGCGGATTATGGAAGAAGTTAATATGACATTAGTATGGTTTCTTATAATTGTAGGAATAATGTTGCTAATATGTAGAATGTTGGTGTAGTTTATGAATTTGGAGGAAAGAAAATGTGTTGTAATTATTCTTGTTGGATTTGAAAGAATTTGGGTAGTGTATGTGTTGGTTGAACCGTTTGAAATATTGTGCGGGTTGTCGAAGTGTTCTAGAATATTGTTGAATGGTTTCGGATTAGTATTTGAATGTGTGAACAATTGTGAATTGGATATAAATGAAATGTTGTTTGATTATGTAAAAGGAGCTACTAATGTTGGAATGTATTTTGAATAAATTGTTGAAGTTGGAGATATGATGGTTGGCATTGTTGTTGATAGTTTGGCCGAGTTAAATTCTCGGATTTGTTGTTGTAATTTTTGGCCGAGTTGGACTCTCGGGGATGGCGCATTTACGGGGGAAATGCTGCCAAAATTTCTGTAAGACAAGTGTTACTTCAAGATTCAACTCCTAAAAGCTTATAGTAATGTTTGGTAACTATGACCCTTTGTAGATTTTGGAGAAAACGGGACTTGAGTTTGGACGAGCGAGAAAGGCGAATAAGGTATGTAAAGCTTCACCTTTTGTTCTCTTGGCATGTCCTAGGCATAATAGGTTTTGATACGAGCCTTGGGGGCGACTCTACTCCTAGGAATCCGAGCTTAGATTTGGCCCTTTTTCATTCAAAAGAATTGAATTAGATACTTTATGTTTTGTTGGAAAAATAGCTTAAACATTTATAACTCTCACAAATGGAACCGAATTACCTTGAGATTTTCATAGGTGGCTCCATAAAGCCTAATGTTCATGATTTTACGTACGCCACCTCGACTTGACCCGAGGTGGGCCCCCAATTTCCGAGATTTTTCCATGTTGACTTAATTGACTTATTTTGAGCGTTATGCAAGTACGACTTTTGACTAACTTCCGATTGTTAAAAAGTGATCATTTTGATTATTCCATTGAGTTCTATGATATATTTTGCCATGTACAAACGATCCCAAAGGTTTTGTCTTTGACATAACTCGTCGCAACTCCGAAAGGTATGACCTATGGCTATTGTCGACTTCCTTTAAATGATCTATCGTACGGATTGTTCTTTCGAGTCTTGGAAAACATTGTATATTTTATGTTGCATGTGGTTTCTCACTACTCTGCTCGTGCGAGCTCGCTATTACATCTTTCCGCGTCCGGGCCGGGGCATGTATTCGTGCAATTCCTTTGCATTGTTCACCGCGTCCCTCACTAGAGGGCCGGGGCATGTTATATACATATATATATACTTATGATGATGATGTGATGACGGGGAGGTGGCCGGGATGGCATATGATGATTCCTTTCACCGCGTCCCTCACTAGAGGGCGGGGCACGTTACATATATATACATGATGATTTTACTTACCGCGTCCCTCACTAGAGGGCGGGGCATGTTATGTATGCATATGTTCATGATGATTTCTTTAAATATGATACTCGGTCCATTAATGATTTTGAAAAGCATGATTTACGTTCAAGGTAAGTTTTATGAGTTCGGTTCTTGTACTACTTTTCTCGTCCTCCTTATTTCCGTATGATCCAGTTTTTGTGTTTACCGCTTTACATATTCGGTACATATTTCGTCATCGACCCCCTTTCTTCGGGGGTGCGTTTCATGCCGCGCGGTACACCTGTGTGAGTGAAGATTTTAGTAGAAGACGTTTCGGCGGGATTAGCTAGCTCCATTTCTTCGGAGTCTTCCGAGTCGGATTATCATGTTATGGTTTCATGTTCGGGTTAGAGACTTTGCGAGACGAGTGTTGTGGGTATTAGATGTCGGTTATGTAAATGGCTATGTAAGCCGGTATATTATTATGCGTTGTGTTATAAGTTTCATATCTTTTTTGCAAGATTTTATTTGATTTGAGAAAAGCAAAAAGCATATTATTCTTCGATAAATTTTTGTTATGTATAATTGTGTCATGATTTGAGAGTCAGCGTGAGTATGACTATTATGTGAGTCCGCGGGTTCGCTCGGCCCTAAATAAGGGTCGGGTGCCCATCACGCCCTAACGGAAATTAGGGTGTGACAAATTGGTATCAGAGCGGTTCGTCTTGGGGGTTGTCTGCAAAGTCGTGTCCGGTAGAGTCCATTTTATGGTGTGAAGCGCGCCACATTTATAAACGAGGAGGCTACGGGGCATCTAGGATGGTTACTCTTCTTTGACATCATAGATCGTGCCGTAGAGCCATGTATAGGAAATGAGATTCCCGACACTAATCTTTGATTTTAGCCGAAGAATGATGTCGATGGAGGAAAGCAATGGCGATATTGGAAGCTATAAAGCGTAAAGGTAAGCAACGGTACGAAGGAAAGGATGCATGTCAGGTAAGAAATAGAAGTACGACTGGAATACGAACGAAAGATCAAAAAGGGAAAGTAAACAAGAAAGTGTGACAGGTGCCGATTGAGTTGGGCATACAAGGTATGTTTATTATTTTTGTACTGTCGATGATGTTGGGAGCCCTGTGAGGCCGTGATATTACATGATATGCGTATATATATGTTGGCCCTGTGAGGCGTTGTTGGTATTTCTGTGTACGAGGTTTTTTGAGATAGCAACGATTCTGAGAGGAAACTTCGCCGAAATTTTTTACGGGAAATAAAGGAAGAATAAGATATAAGTACGTAATATGTCTTGGAAAGTCATGCCGATAACAATGATAAGATTCGACTAAGTTATGAGTATGCGAATTACGACCCCGAGAAAAGAAGCGTGACGGGTACGAATGAATGGATAAGGCGACAACGGAACGATAAGGATAAAGTGGATCAAAAAAAAAAAGGGTAAAGGATTAAGAAGTGTTATATTATCGGATTGATTACGAACGAGGATGTAATATGAGTATAGCGAGGATCGTTATGGAAATAAGTAAAGCCTAATGAGAAAGCGGCTAAAGCTATGATGTGGTCTACGTAGTTAGAATATAAAAGTAAGGGTGAAACGAAAAAGTGAGCTATAGAGCGAATAAGCGAGACTTATCAAGTTACGTAAGGAAAGCTTGGGATAAGGGTTATATAACAGTGGAAATGATAGTGAGCGTAAGAAAAGAAAGGGTAATCGGAAGAAGGAAATGAGAAGGGAGTGAGACAACAGTGCAGTAATAGGCCATGATATGTGTAGTCAAGGATACGAGTACTAGAGTGACGGAACGGTAAAAGACTCGGATATAGAAATGATAAAGAACGAGGTAAGAATAGGAACAGAATCGGGAAGGCGATGACCGAGTGATTATAAGTAACGGTGATCGAAGTGTATTCCTCGTCATTGAGACCTGGAAGTTCAGGACGAAAAGTAATCATATTCCCAGGTGGAAAGCGAGTACCGAGGACCAAAAGAGGGGTAAAATAGTAATTATGCTATAAGAGCGCTTCGAACTCCGTTAAGACTTCGACTTACTCCAGATCACGTGACGGAGGTCATGCGGTGAGGTGGATGCGATTATACGGCATTGAGGCATCGTATTTCACCGAAGTTTCAAAGTTAAGCGTCTTTAAAGCGAGAGAAATCTGGGATGGGTGACCCCCCGGGAAGTTTTACGAAAATTCTACAAATTCGGACGCAAGAAGTGAATAAGGAGTTAGAGTGACTTAAGGGTAAATTAAGAGTCGAGGAGTGGACGAAACCCAAGAAGGTCGCGCGAACGGGGCAAATTAGACCGATAAAGAGGAAAAAGATACATCGCGGCTTTAGAATTAGGGTGAATTGGAATAGCGTGTGGAGATATCTTGTAAGCAAGATAGTAGAGACTATATGTGTACATAGGTACGCACAGGATATCCTGCACATGGTTAGATTAGCGGATATATGTATCCCGGTAATCAGAGTGGCGGTGTGTAGAAGGCATTAATCTGACAGGGTAACAAAGTTCAAGTGAGGAGAAAATTATAAATGGCACGAATGTTATAAGGCAAGTTGATGCTGTTTTCACTATAAGTTGAGCTTAGAAAGTGCTAATACAACGATATTTGGAAAGGAAAGAAAGCGAGTAAATGAACGGCAAGAAGATCAAAATGCGGAATAACGACCGCTCAATTGAGATTGGAAATACGGATTTAGGGCAAGGTAGAATTGGGCGATAGTATAACCACACCCCTAAAGGGGGGAAGCGAGGGAGAGAGATACAAGTGTAAGGCGAAGACAATCGACGCTACGATGTCCTGGATACGGATGCGTGGGCCGCGAGTAGAGCTCTTTGCGGAGACAAGCTAAGGGGATCGAAAAGTCAGCAGTAAAGGGATAGGAGTCAGGGTAATAATCGAGGTGGCGCTGAGGATTAATTGTAAGTATCCGGAATAACATGATATTAGAAAATGGAGACTTAAAGAGGGAGTACGATAAAGGAAAGTAACGAGTAGCTTACGGAGGCATTTGTGAAAGGTAGTACGGCTATACGGATTAGAGGTTAAGATGTAGACAATAGAGGGGTTGTTAGCGGGGAAAAAAAAAATTTCCTATGGTAGAAAGTAAGAAAAGCGGGGAAAAGAAGTATGATAAAGTAGACTCTAGCAAATGCGAGCACGGGAGTAAGATGCGGAATAGTATGAATCGGGGAAAAGGAACGAGCGTGATTAAGATTAAATACGCGAAGTTGAGGTCGTGCAAGGGACAATAGCGAGTTCGAATCAAAGATAAGGTAATGACACGAGGCAAGGTGTTGAAAATGTAACAAGATGAGTAAAGAAAAATTGTAAGACGATTTAAGCAAGTGATCGGAATTAGTCGGCTATCGAAAGCGGGCGAATTTATGTGTTTCACGAAAGGCGTAATCAAATTCGACAAGAAGGAAAAGCTTAAATTAAGACGTATTGAACCTGATTACACTAGTTGTAAGGCAAGAAGGTTGCGTGCTAAAGATGCAGCTTCCGTTAAGGCACCGCGGCGGAATAATAACGAA
Source organism: Lycium ferocissimum (assembly GCF_029784015.1). Taxonomy (NCBI): domain Eukaryota; kingdom Viridiplantae; phylum Streptophyta; class Magnoliopsida; order Solanales; family Solanaceae; genus Lycium; species Lycium ferocissimum. The sequence continues at coordinate 9,378 of NW_026716059.1, forward strand.
AGGAAATGACTTGCGAACACGAGGAGGAAATGGAAGAGAAGTATGATTGGTAAATGAAATTGCGGCTCATGGTAGTGAATGAAACCCCCCCCCCCCCTCGAGATCCTTAAGACTCTATACGATTAGTTGAACATTCGAGGACGAATGTTTTAAAGGGGGGGAGGATGTTATATCCCGTATTTTTGAACGTCGGATTATTTGTAAGCTGAGGTGGGGCCCACACGTTAAGATTTTTTTTTTTTTTTTTGGAACATGTGACAAGTTATATGAATCACATATGTAAAGTTAAACACAACTCATGAAGGACCCTTGGGCCAAATCAAAGTGGAAGCCCTCCAAACGAATATTTTTAAGAAAACGTTTTCGGGTGACCTGACTTTGAGGGGCAAAAACGGTATTATAAGTTTGGAATTTGGAAAAATACCGAGAAATAGAAGTTGTATATAATTGAATTAGCTTTCCAACCATAGGTGATGGTTTCCCAGGTGACGTCGGTACAAGGAGATATGAACGTTTTAAGGTCGAAAGGTCAGTGGGCTAGGCCCAACTCGGGCCCAACCGGGTTAGGCCCATGACCCATGTTATTTAAGTGATATTTCATCCCTTCCCTCCTCATTTTAAGACCTGGAACAACCAGAAAATTCTGGAGAGATAGAGAAAAAAGGCCTTGGAGAAGAAAAACCAATTTTGACCAAAATCCGAGCGCCGAATCCCGAAGCCCATGAAGGGAAAAGTGTTGTCTGTTGCGTTGTCTTCAATTTGAGCTAAAAATCAACCAAGGAGGAGAGTGATAACATGGTGGCTGCCTACTTAAGGTAATATGAAGGTTCCTTTTCATTGTTAACAAGTTTATTTAAAGATTTAACGGATTAGGACGGAAGAAATAGCGATATAAATTCGTTTGTCGGTGTTGATGTGGTAGCCGTATAGGGGGCTGTTTTGGTGGGGTATGATGAGCTAATTTTATTTAGTATTTTGATTGTTGTTGTGTTGTGGATTTCATGTTGTTAAATGAAGATTTAATGGCTTGAAATAAAGTTGTAATCGTTTGCGGATTATGGAAGAAGTTAATATGACATTAGTATGGTTTCTTATAATTGTAGGAATAATGTTGCTAATATGTAGAATGTTGGTGTAGTTTATGAATTTGGAGGAAAGAAAATGTGTTGTAATTATTCTTGTTGGATTTGAAAGAATTTGGGTAGTGTATGTGTTGGTTGAACCGTTTGAAATATTGTGCGGGTTGTCGAAGTGTTCTAGAATATTGTTGAATGGTTTCGGATTAGTATTTGAATGTGTGAACAATTGTGAATTGGATATAAATGAAATGTTGTTTGATTATGTAAAAGGAGCTACTAATGTTGGAATGTATTTTGAATAAATTGTTGAAGTTGGAGATATGATGGTTGGCATTGTTGTTGATAGTTGGCGAGTTAAATTCTCGGATTTGTTGTTGTAATTTTTGGCCGAGTTGGACTCTCGGGGATGGCGCATTTACAGGGGAAATGCTGCCAAAATTTCTGTAAGATAAGTGTTACTTCAAGATTCAACTCCTAAAAGCTTATAGTAATGTTTGGTAACTATGACCCTTTGTAGATTTTGGAGAAAACGGGACTTGAGTTTGGACGAGCGAGAAAGGCGAATAAGGTATGTAAAGCTTCACCTTTTGTTCTCTTGGCATGTCCTAGGCATAATAGGTTTTGATACGAGCCTTGGGGGCGACTCTACTCCTAGGAATCCGAGCTTAGATTTGGCCCTTTTTCATTCAAAAGAATTGAATTAGATACTTTATGTTTTGTTGGAAAAATAGCTTAAACATTTATAACTCTCACAAATGGAACCGAATTACCTTGAGATTTTCATAGGTGGCTCCATAAAGCCTAATGTTCATGATTTTACGTACGCCACCTCCACTTGACCCGAGGTGGGCCCCCAATTTCCGAGATTTTTCCATGTTGACTTAATTGACTTATTTTGAGCGTTATGCAAGTACGACTTTTGACTAACTTCCGATTGTTAAAAAGTGATCATTTTGATTATTCCATTGAGTTCTATGATATATTTTGCCATGTACAAACGATCCCAAAGGTTTTGTCTTTGACATAACTCGTCGCAACTCCGAAAGGTATGACCTATGGCTATTGTCGACTTCCTTTAAATGATCTATCGTACGGATTGTTCTTTCGAGTCTTGGAAAACATTGTATATTTTATGTTGCATGTGGTTTCTCACTACTCGCTCGTGCGGTGCTATTACATCTTTCCCGCGTCCGGGCCGGGGCATGTATTCGTGCAATTCCCGCATTGTTCACCGCGTCCCCCTCACTAGAGGGCGGGGCATGTTATATACATATATATATACTTATGATGATGATGTGATGACGGGGAGGTGGCCGGGATGGCATATGATGATTCCTTTCACCGCGTCCCTCACTAGAGGGCCGGGGCACGTTACATATATATACATGATGATTTTACTTACCGCGTCCCTCACTAGAGGGCGGGGCATGTTATGTATGCATATGTTCATGATGATTTCTTTAAATATGATACTCGGTCCATTAATGATTTTGAAAAGCATGATTTACGTTCAAGGTAAGTTTTATGAGTTCGAGTTCTTGTACTACTTTTTCGTCCTCCTTATTTCGTATGATCCGGTTTTGTGTTTACCGCTTTACATATTCGGTACATATTTAAATGCGACCCCCTTTCTTCGGGGGCTGCGTTTCATGCCACGCGGTACACCAGGTGAGTGAAGATTTTAGTAGAAGACGTTTCGGCGGGATTAGCTAGCTCCATTTCTTCCGGAGTCTTTGCCGAGTCGGATTATCATGTTATGGTTTCATGTTCGGGTTAGAGACTTTGCGAACGGTGTTGTGGGTATTAGATGTCGGTTATGTAAATGGCTATGTAAGCCGGTATATTATTATGCGTTGTGTTATAAGTTTCATATCTTTGCAAGATTTTATTTGATTTGAGAAAAGCAAAAAGCATATTATTCTTCGATAAATTTTTGTTATGTATAATTGTGTCATGATTTGAGAGTCAGCGTGAGTATGACTATTATGTGAGTCCGCGGGTTCGCTCGGCCCTAAATAAGGGTCGGGTGCCCATCACGCCCTAACGGAAATTAGGGTGTGACACCCGTACTGGTGTTAGGTGCTCTACCTCCGCCCCTACCCCGGCCAGAAGAAGTCTGAGGTCCTGCCTCGGGGGCTCTTACCGAAGGTGACGACGCTGCTGCCGAGTTTCCAGGGACAGCATGGCCCACTCCTCGTGGGCAATCTCTAGCATAGTGCGTCGGGTCACCACAAGTATAACACACGCCATATCTACATCGTCCGTGTGGCGTCTCCCGCAAGTCGCGCGGGAGGGGCATCATCTCCGTCCCGACCCACACTCTTTGTTGAGAACCGCACATAGGGGAGATTTTGTCTTTGTCTAGGAAAAGCCTCCCTATCCCGTCGTGACCCTCGAAAGCGCGAAGACGCGCTGGGCGGGGTGCTCTATACGGTAGAACCTTTATTCGGCCCTCCGACACAGCCTCTTGGGGCGACCGCTACCCCCGCCCGAGGCGCCCTCCCGGCCGACGCTTCCGATCTTCGACCCCCGGGCATAAGCTTGAACACGAGCTATATCCATGCACAGGCTGCATGGCAGCGCCATACAAGCCTCTGTAACTCCGGCTCTAATCCTCTCACGTAGTGATGGATCCTATCCTCCATATCTGCACCGAAGAAGGGCATATCTCGCTAAAGAATTAAACTCTACACTATACTCTCTAACGGACATGCTACCACTGCAAGTGAAAAACCGGTCAACTCTTGCCCGCCTCAACTCAGGTGGCATATGATGGCGCAAGAAGGCATACGAAAATTCTGCCACGTCGGCGGAGGGGCATCCCTCCCTCGGATAACTTCCGGGGATCGAAACCGATTAATTGCTATGCCCCGTAGCCTATAAGAGGCTAGTTCCACGGTTTCCGTGGCCGACGCCCTCATTATGTCTAAAGTACGCTGCATGCCATCTATAAACTCTCGGGGATCACATTTGGGTCCGTGCCCTTAAATTCCGGGGGGATTTAGGGTAAGAAAATCTCGGGCCCCGGCACTAGCGGCTGTCCGGCGGGTATTCGTGGCCCCTGCTACGTTGTGACCCGAGTAGTAAGTATCCGGGTTAGCAAACGTATAGCATCTTTCATCTCTCTTATTTCCACGGTTCGGATATCCGGTCGGTGGTGGAGGCAACTGGTGCGAGTCTTTGGAGCCGGGGCCGGGTCATTGCCCTCTGCGAGCCCCTCCGAGGATGAGGAAGTAGGAGAACCACGGGACCGAATGCGTATCCGGTGTAAGCCCGAGCTGCGGTAGGCACAGGGGCTTGGCTACCGCTCATCCACGGCGGCCTTGCCTCTTTGAGTCGCCGTCACTTTACCCTTCTTAGGTGGCATCGGCCGAAATCATACGGATCATTAGATTAGGGACTTTATACAACACCGCTCTATACGCACGATCTATACCATGAAAGAAAGAATGACACCTTATTAATGTCTCGTAGCTTCCTGTTTATAGATGTGGTGCACAACACACCGATAAACAAGACTCTACTAGACACGGTCCGCGAACATGCCGAGGATCGACTGCTGCGATACCACTTTGTCACACCCCAACCTTCGTCGAGGCGTGACGGGCACCGACTCTCATCAGAGTCGAGCGAACCCTTAAACGTCGACTCAAATTTTTTTTTTTTTTAAAACGAGAATTGAAAATTGTAAATGAAATACCAAAATCGACACGTGGCTCAAGGCACCTCAAAACATGATATATACATACATACGACATAAAACAAGGCGAGCCAAAAGGCCTCGCCACACGTACAACAAAATAGTGGCACGACGGGGGCACAAACAATAACCACTGACTCCCACTGTTCGCGGACTTCTAAAGAGTATGACCCGCAAATATATACACAAATTCTACCAAAACGAGAACGGTCCGAGAGCAAATGGAGCTGTCGACTCCCGATCTTTGGTTCCCCTACTAGCCGGATCGCCAAATCGCGCCTCGGACTGCGGGCATGAAACGCGCCCAGAAGAAAGGGGGGTCGTACGGAATATGTGCTGAATATGTAAAGCGAAAATAAATAGATAATAACCACCGCGCAATTTAAGAGGAAGAAATCACATACAACCCAATACACCTGCAACCTTCGCTAAGAGAAGACATAAGTAGATGTACGAGTCGCAAACAAGCCTTAAGTAAATAATCGCAATCCAACTAACAAATCCGAATAAGTAATGTAATCTAGAACATTTCTCCTAAAGAAGTAATACAAGACATCACACGCGCCGCTTCCGGCAAAATAATAATAACAATAACAATAATAGCCCCTTCGGGCGGCCCGGCCCGGCTCGATATCAATAATGGCCCCGTCGGGTATTACGCATATCCGGCATAATAATGAAGATAGCCCCTTCGGGCATTGCCGCTTCCGGCATAATAATAAAGATAGCCCCTTCGGGCGTAATAGTAATAATAAAATTTCACACCCCGCCGGAGTGGTTTTAAAAATCGTTTTAATAAAATACCGCACTCCCTTCGGAGTGGTTTTTGAAAATTTAAATAATAAAATATCACACTCCCCTCGGAGTGGTTTTGGAAGATTTAAATAATAAAATATCACACTCCGCCGGAGTGGTTTGAAAATTAATTTAAAAAAAATATCGTTCAATAGTTAGGACAATAGCCCAAAAATTTCCCCTCAATTGTGGTACAAAATAAATCAAGTAAAACGATAGGCGGGGAATCGGGAATAGTGGGCCCGCCCGGGCCAATGGAGGTGGCGTACATGGGACATGCCTAGCGAACCTCATAATATCATTAATAATTGGTTTGGGAGTAGTCGGATTGGATTCGGACAAGTTTTAGACATTTACGGCCAAACTAGTCAATTGTGACCTATTTGGTTCAATTCCATTGAATGAAAACGCTCCAACTTTAGGTGTGAATCCCGGGAGATAGGATTGACCCAAAGGGTCGAAACCATGACACACCTAGATCATGCCATGAAAAGGAAATAGAAGGCTTTACATACCTTACGGATGTACGACGCACGCTTAACTCAAGTTCCGTTTCGTCCGGAATCTGCGCAAATGGTCACCTTTACAAACAAGTTACTATTCATGAGAGTTAGCATTTCAATAATGAGTTCATACTTGACTACCGAAATTTCGGAAGATTTCCCCTATAAATATAGCATCCCCGGGATTCAACTCGGCTCAGAATAACAACAACCAACCCAACAACAACATCAACAACATCAATAATCGCTACAAAACACATATGAACACAAATAGTCTTTCTTTCAACATAATACATCAACTTCCGTTCTAACTTCACACTTTTCATCCAATGTCAACGTTTTCATATTCATTCTCTAGTTCGAGGCCATTCAAATACAACTCAAGGACATTTCACCTTATTCTACAAAACATACAAGATTTCCTTTAAACCATAAGTCATCCAAAACTTCTAATTTTCAACATGAATTTCCATAGCACATTTTTGGCTTCCAACTTCATTAACAACAATCATGATTTGCACCTCAATGACTTCATTCTTATATTTACATAAGTTACTACAACGTTGCATATTTTCCTACAACAGCCTTACGTCATATTTTTCATAACAACAAGAACCATTAACCTTCCATTCACTTCACAAAGCCATAACAACACAATTAACATCTTGTCACGACCCAACCCCGTAGGCCGTGACTAGCGCCCGAACTGGGCACCCGTACGTACCAAAAGCCACAAATACTAACTCGGACATTTAAAAAAATTTGCGAGTTTCTCTCGTTTTTCTTACTATCCAAAATTTACCCGCACAAGAAGATACCAACGAGGCCACGGGGCCAATATAGCCATATACATATATATAGGCAAGCCGACAAAGTGCCGCCGGTGAATAAACCGCCCGAACATACCATACGTGCATATAACTATACGGACATAACCACACCTACGTACATGTCGCGCGCGGGCCTCTAACATACGAACGAGAGAATCGAGAGAAGACGGGACGGGCCCCGCCGTGCCCAAATAGTCATATATATACGGGACATATAAACAACGTAAAATATATACCAAAAGTATCGGCTCCGGATCAAAGGGAGCTCCAACGACAGGACCGAAGTCCTATACCGGTGGCGGATCACGGCGTGCGTCCGTACCTGTGGGCATGTAACACAGCCCCCGAGAAGCAAGGGGGTCAGTACGAAGATGTACCGAGTATGTAAAGCGAAAACATAACATACATAATTAAAATACCCAGAATCAGATATGTAAAATCGTAACAGACGGAAATACAGAAATAGAGCGAACAGAATCGGATTCGTAGCGGAGTCGGACTTCTTTGAAAGTACGGACGAGAATCATAGCGAGAATCGGACTTACGCAGCGTACGGACATTCTCGAGACGAACCGGATCTCAAATGTGGCGGACGAGAATCGAATACGGGTCGGACGTACGAAAATGTGACGGACGAGAATCGAGTCCAAATCGGACATACGAGAGCGCCAACGCGGACGAGAATCATGCATGCGAGTCATAATAACATACGGACGTACATATCAAATATCGGATCATAATCAAATACGACGGACGGATATCCCCTTTATTAAGGGACGCGGTAACAGAACCCGGCCCTCGTAGTACGGGACGCGGTGGACAGACAGAATCAGATCAAATGCCATCCTGGCCGCCATCCCCATAATATCACATAATCAGATCTTGTCAGATCAGATCAGATACAGACAGATCCCGGCCCGCACAATCCGAGGGACGCGGTGAACAATGCAGTGAGGTGCACGAATCACAGAACCTGGCCCGGGCGCAGTGAAGGAAGCATTGAGACATCCACGAACAGATCCATGAGAAACCATATACATACAGACCGACAAACAGACTTAATGAAACCGAAATAGTTCAGAAAACGGATCAAATCAGAGTAATCGGATTATACCTGAACAGAGCGTACAGAATCGTTCTAGATATCGGACTAATATCAAGATTCAGATAGAGGGTCATAATACTCATTAGTTAACGTACGGAAACATAATCAAGGGTTACTTTTGAAAAACGGACGACGGATCGATTCGACCCATACGGGAGCATCAGGGTTTTGTGGGCCCACCTCGGACCCGACCCTAGTACAATACATAAATTATGGATAATAACCCTTAGGGAGTCGTTCATAATCATCTTAAAGTATTTCGACTCCATTTATGGAAGTTGCATACTTATAGGTCAATCTAGAGGAAATTGGTTCAATCTTACTGAATGATTTGGCGCTATTTTCAATCTCGAATTCCGAGAAGAAGTACAATCAATGCTCGTTTTCAAGCACGATAGGCTCGAACATGCCAAAGAATAAAGGGCAAGGCTTTACATACCTCAATTACGCCTTAAGCTCGCTTGGCTTCACTTCCAATCTCGTCGGAAATGCGCAAATGGTCACTCTTACCAGCTTACTATTCATGAAGGCTAACATTTCAACTTTGGTTGCGTATTTGGCTACCGAAATTCCGGCACCTCCCCTATAAATATGACACCCCGAGAATCAACTCGGCTCAAATTAACCAACAACAAGCCAACAACAACATCAACAACAACAATTATCAACACAATATGCTTACTTTCCAACATAATTCCATAATTCTCATTTCAATTTCATACTTTCAAATCAATACTAACTCAACCCATTAAACCTTGATTCATAATATAAGAATCGTCGCAACACAATTAACATGCCAAACAAAATAGTCCATGACCATTTCAATATACCTACACTACACGGCCAACCTCTAGTTTTCAATTCAACCAATTCTTTAACATACAAGTTCATGACACATTTCCATCTTCCAACTTCATCAACATAATCATAATTTGCATCTTAGGCACTTTATTTTTTATAGTTTCATAAAATCATACTAAAGCAACATGAGTTCCTACATTCCATTCCAAGGCAACTTCCATCGTTTTACCTTCCTTAACATTGCAAGAATCACAACAACATAACTAACATGT